>NW_023658844.1:0-22771 GCF_015228065.2 Penaeus monodon | reverse complement strand
CCATTCCCTTTTCGGGGCAATTTCCCCCCGGACAAAATAAAAATCGCCGTCCACTTGCCATCAAGGCCTTCTTGAGAGAAGGGGCCACTTTCAAAAGCGATTGTTTTCCCTTTTCACCTTTTGACAGCAAATACCTTGATTCTCTGGAGGGATTGAAAAAAATCTCTTTTCCGTTTGTCAGCAGTGGGGGGTTCCGTTTTAAAGGTCGATTGGTCGTAAAGAGCAGGGGTGTCCCCCCCCTTGAGGAGGGGAAGGGTACCCCGGAACTTTCATAATGGGTATCGGCCCAAAAGTCCGACCCCTGGGCCCGTCCCCCGTTGTCTAAAGGGACCATTTGCCCCTAACTATTTTTAATCAACCTAACAGCAATAGCTAAGAGAAGAGTGGGGCGTTTCCGTTTCTCCCCCCCAATGGAACCCTGGTTGCGTTCTCCAGTACCACAGAGAGGTCGATTTATGTGGAAGACCCCCCTTTTCCCGCCAAATTGCCTAATGCAAAGGACGGAAGTCGGTGCCCCCCCCCGGCAAAAAATACGGGAGCCCACAAGGGTACCCCCGGTAGGCTCGGGGAAGCACATGAAAGAGGAAAAATTTTAGAATAAGGAAAAAGTGCCCCAAAGGACCCCCCAGATAGGGCCTCCCTACCCAGGGGTCAATGCCCGAAGGCTACCTGGGTAGAAGAGAGCTGCGGGTCTGGGGTGGGGTGCTGATACGGCTACGTACCCTCGTGTCCCCTGCAAATCTAAGCATGAAGTGCGGAAAAAGCAAATAAGTTTGAATCTACAGGATTTTACTTTGGGTTTTATTTATTTTATGAAACTCAGAAGCAAAAATGCCTAGCGAGACGAGGGGCCCCCGGGCCCAGGGTAACTCTTGGGCCAAGACTTTTTATTTATTGGTTCTGCGTTTTTGAAAGGGCGTCCTCTAAAAAGGTTTCATACACGAGGCAACAACATTTCTTTTCTTTTTCTTTGTTGGATTTCTTGGCTAAAACCAGCGGCATGGGGCCAAGGTTTTTAAGCCAATGGATCCTATTTATTCGCAATTATATAAGGTCATAAAGTTTTTTTCCCCCTTTAAAAAAAGTGATTATTTTAGGGGATGATTTTTATAAATCTGATTAAATTTTTGATATATTTAAATCTATTTTTTTTGTTTTAAAAAATTTTTGAAGGGGATTTCTATTGTTTGTGTTTTATTGCATACTATTAGGAGGTGATGGGGGAAAGGGTTTGGTGTTGCAATGGGGGACCGTGGGGGAATTTTTTTTTCTATGTGGGGGTGAGGTGTGTCAATCTCGTGGCTTTGACCCAAAGGGGCGGGCCAACACCACCTCCTCCCTTTTTCTTTTCTGTTGGTTGTCCCCCACGGTTCATTGTGGGGTTGATTTTTTTGTGATTTGGGGGTGGTCCACTCACTTGCCACGGAGATGTTTTTTTGTTTTTATAAGAGACACAAAACACTGAATCTTACGGACTATGCTAAGGCCCAGACATCAGTTGCCCCGGGCTATTTTGTCAGCCTTTTCATTGCCATGGATACCAGAGTGGCCTGGTACCCATTAGTTTGATTGATTTATTGGCACCATGTAGTACGAATGATTTTACCCGTAATTCTTTTTTTGGTGTTTCTAAGATTAATAGTTTTAAGTGAATTTAATGAATCTGAAAAAATTTACTATTTACGTGGGTGCGATAGTGCAAAGCAAGGGTTTTTCAATGGCAAAAAGTTCACAAGAAAGATCGATGTATGTTTGGGCATTTGAACTTTATTTCACATTGTCCACCATACACCGCCCCCCACAACTATCTGTCTTGGAGCCGCGGTATATATATAAAAAAAAGGGGAATGTTTAATAAGGATCTCTCTGAACTCTGGCGTACCTCCACCTCCGGCCCCAGGCCTTGGCTGATGGAACCCAGGCTTCCATGTAGAAAAATGGGGGTTTCCCATGGGCTAATTTGACTGAACCAGGGTATCGAGGGGTAGAGGATCTATACCGACTTTCCGAGGGGCGGGAGTCTTGTGGAAAAGGGGCTAATCCCAATTGCCATTAGGGTGGCTGGGATCGGCCACCTTTGCGGCATAGCTAAAGGTAAACGGGCCGCGTCTGAGTCGGAGGGGAGGACTCCTGACTCCACTAAAGACGCCGATCCGAGGCTTTCAGGGCTCCAAGAAACACACGCAAACAGCATTCTGACAGCATCCAATCCTTTCAAATTTGTTCTCGAGGGAAACCCATACAGTTTGACCATAATTATTTTAGACCTAATCAGGGTTTTATATACCTTAGCAAAGACGGTCATCAGCTCCCCATTTGTTACCAGAAATGCATTTAAAAATTAGTGTTTTTTGACATTTTTTCTTTAACTGACCAATGTGGTTTTTCCCAATTGAGTCTACTTCAAAAAGTAGCCAAGAAACTTTGCAGAATTTGAATAGGATTGGGGGGTTTGTCTAGAGTTAGCCTGATTTTCGGTTTTTCCCCTACGTGAAAAAATTACCCAATACTTTTTCGAATGGAAAACTTAAAACCCCATGGAGGCCCCAGTTATGAATCAACCAGTCCCAAATTTGGATGCGATTTGCTGAAAATTTCTGCTTTATTGCGGAATGCCAAAATGCACAATCATCGGGCTTTACATAGTTTTTTAAGTTTCCGAGGAGGAGGGGTAAGATGTCATTGATCTAATAAAAATAATGTTGGTGAAAAAACTTCCGGGGGCCCCCGTTTGCTGGAAAAAAAATGCCCGAAAAAGGACATTGTCGGAAAAAATTTTGACAGCAAAAGTTCTGTAGAAATGAAATTTTGGGATAAAACAAGGCAATTTTCCCACGTAACCAAAAGCATAAAGTTTTTGATAGGCCATATCGCCATGTCATTGTAGGCTTTTCTATTTTTAAAAATATGAAATCAAAAAATCTTTTTGGCAAGGGCCCCTTTTGAATATGATGCCCAGCTTTACTAGTGATCGAGAGTTGGCGTCCCTTGCGGAAGCCGCACTGCCGTAACTAGTAAATTACGGGAATTTTAAAAAATGCAATACCCACTTTAACAATTCGTTCCAGACCTTGCATAAGAACTTGTAAACGCAATTGGGCGGTAGGAGATGGAAGGGGTTGGGATTCCCCCCCCCCCTTCAATATGGGAATGGTGGGAAAAAGTGCCATGATTTTGGAAAATTTTGGGATTTTTCCAAATTCATTGTACACTTTAGAAAATTAACATGCATCATGATAAGAGCTTCATATCCATATCGAATTCATGGGGGCCTGGGGATTTCCTCTCAGGTTCTAGGGTGGAAAAGTCACCCATTGTTAGTCTTTAGTAACAAAACATTCCTGTGGCAAGTAAATTTGGGTTGCAGCTCAGCCTCTTTGAGGTCGGGAAGGGGGGATGGTAATTAGCTGAGCGCTTGATGAGAGAACGCGGCAGGCTTTAGCAAGTTCAGGTGAATGAATTATTGCCCTTTCTTTGATGTTATTGTTTTTAAAAAAGATGATTTTTTTTTGTTTTTTTATTGTAGGGACCAAACCTCCGATTTTTTTGTTTTGCTATTGATTGTAGAGACAAAGCTCCGCCAGGGTTTTTTTTGTTGTCTTATTCCCTTACGAGCCCTAGTTTTTGCTATTTTGTAGTTCAAAAGTTCTCATTTGTGATGTTTTTTTGAAAAGCCTGTAGCCTTTTATTGCGTCGGCAAGCGCCCGGCAATCGGGGTCCACCATGGAACTCTATGCTTAAGCTATCGTCGAAGTTTTGGGAAAGGATAGAAGCTGCTTATAATCGAATTTGAATATTGTTTACTTTATCATCAAGGGTTTTTCCCCCAACAAGTTCGAGTTGCGTTTTTGTGAAGGCGACCCAGTCTGCTCGTTTCGTTAAATTTGGGCGCTGAAGGCGTTCTCACGTTCGCATGAATATTTAATCAAAATAGGAGAGAGTTTCCAACGAGTCGTCAATGGTGTGCCACAGGCACTTGGCTGCTATTGATGAAGAGACAGTGAAAGCAAAAAAGCTCAAATACCGGTTTTATCGTCCCCCCGCGCGGACTACCATCATTCAGAAGGACAAATCGACCATAAAATTTAATATTGCCACCTTACCATCCACCCGCAGGGAACCCCAAAACGTATGATGAGCATTAAAATCGGCTAAAATACTTTTTTTTGGGCAGCGTTCCTGAAGAGCAAAGAGTCATATAGGTACACTGCATCGGGGGGGACAATAAAGTGAACATTAGCCAATACGGCCATTAATTTTTACTTTTCATGCGCAAACTCCAAAGTAGAATAAAATAGTCACTTCGTAAAAGGAGGCTTTGGTGGAGGACATGGGACTCCGCCCCCCCCCTACCTCACGATCCTCCGACATAAAGGTATTTCCCTCAGCGAAAGGGCCTCGTCAGAGACGAGGGTGAAAATGCGTTTCTTGGAGAACTATAAATCGGGAGCATAGGACGAGGCAAATAATTTTAAAGGGTCATTACTTTAATCTAAGATTTCGACTTCCATTGATAATGGTCGCGCGAAGTTTACGTTTTAGGGGGTTTTAGAAGTCCCTTGCCCCCGGTTTTTTTTTCTTTTTCTGGGAGGGGGGTTTTCCCCCTTCCCCCTCCTACCCGGGGGCCCCCATGGGTATTTTGGAGACAGTATCTCCATGTCTGCGTCTCGCTGCCAGGGAGACCCCCCGGGGAAGTGTCTTTTCCGAGAAACAGACCAAAACCAGGCGAAGTCCTAGAGGAGTGCCGGGCGAGAAGGTGCGACCCAGATTTGTTTTGGTATCACCTCCTTATGATGCGTGTTTTTGCGGGTTGTTTCAGCAATTTTTGAATTGTATTTTTAAATCTTTAATTTGACTCTTAATTCCTTAACCGTTTCCTTTAATCAGAAATTTTCTTTACCTTGCTGCAAGCCTGATTGACGTTTGCCTGGAATGTTGTGGTTGTACTGAAGGTAGGAAGTTTTGGGTTTGTGGTCAAACCTTCAACTTCCTCTTGGCCTCACGGAAACAACATCATGTCCTCTCATGTATGCAAATATTTCGTTCCTTCTTAAAAGCTGCTCACTGGGCAGAGCCAGTTTGATGGGACCTCCACAGTTAGCACATTTGAGAGTTTTCTCAGACTACAGCAGTGTCATGATCCCCAGCATTTTTCCCAAAAGTAAATTTACAGTTTTTTATCGTTGCATCGTCATGAAGTGTGTCCAAAATTTTTTGGGCATTTTCAGCGCATGGTTTTTTGAATGTAAGGTCGCATTGGACAGTTCATATCCAACGTGAATATCAGGAAATTTTTTCCCAAGCAAAAGTCAAAAGCACAATCCTTTTTTGTTGTACATTCCCCTTTTGGTATGCAGTTCCCGCCACTACGCTTTGGCCCTTCATATTTTCCGAATTTCGTCCCCCCTTGCCCTCAAATCCCTGCTAAAGATTACCCCCTTTGCGGGTATTGGGCCAAGGGGGATAGTTACGTTGCCCTTCAAACAGAATCTGCGCAGTTAAGCAGGCCTTAAATCTGGGGTTAATGCATTTTTAAAAAGGAGGTCATCTCCAATTCCGGACAAAATCAAAACGCCGCCCCATTTGCCCTAAGGCCCTTTTTGAGATGAAGGGGTCACTTTTAAAAAGCGGTGATTTCCTTCACGATTTGACAGTCAAATCCTTTTGTTCTCTGGAGGGATTGAAAAAAATCGTCGTTCTCTTTTTGAGCGTGGGGGTTCCGTTGGTCAAGGTCGCATTGGTGTAGGAGAGTCAGGGGTCGTCCCCCCCCTTGAGGGGAGGAAGGGTAGGAGGAACTTTCATAAGGGTATCGGCCCGAGTCCGACCCCTGGGCCCGTGCCCGTTGCCCTGAAGGGCCCATTTCCCCCTTTAACTTTTGTTAATCAACCTAACAGCAATAGCTAAGAGGGGGGTGTCAGTTTCCGTCTTCCCCCCCAAAGGGGAAGCCGGGTTGGTTCCCAGTCCCACGAGGGGGATCAGTTATGTGGAAGCCCCCTCCTTACCCCGAACTTGCCTGGTGCAAAGGGACGGTAAGTCGGTGCCCACCCCCCAGGCGAATACGGGACCCCACAAGGGTACCCGGTGGGCTCAGGGAATCAAGAAAGAGGAAAATTTTAGAATTAAGGAAAATCCCCCAAAGGACGCCCGATACTGGGCCTCCCTACCCAGGGGTAAGCCCGAAGGGGCACCCTGGTGTAAAAGAGAGCTGCGGGTCGAGTGGGGTGCGACTACGGTACGTAGCCTCTGTCACCTGAAATTTAAAAGGACTGAAGGTGTGGCAAAGCACAAAAATTTTCTTAATCTACGGGTTTTTTACTTTAAATTTATTTACTTTACGAAACTCAGAAGCAATAAATCCTAGCGAGACGAGAGGCCCCGGGCTCCAGGGAAACCCTTTGGGGCACAAGTTTTTTATTTATTGGTTTTGCTTTTAGAAAGGTGCGTCCTCATCAAAGGTTCATACACGAGTGCAACAACATCTTTTTTTTTTTTTTTTTTTTTTTTGTTGGATTTTTGGTATCAACCGCGGTTTTTTTTTCCAAGGTTATTAACCCAATGGACCCTTTTTATTCTGTAATTATAAAAGGTATAAAGTTTTGTCTCCTTAAAAAAGTGATATTACTATGTTTTTTTAAATTTTTATAGAAGTTTTGGTGCGTGAAATCTTATTTTTAAAAGGAAAAAATTTATTAACGGTTTGTGGGTTTATTGGCGTAAGTTGGACATTTGTAAGATGTGGTTTATGGTTTGGGGCTATTACGGTTTGGGCATTGTGGGGGGGTATTTCTTTTTTATGAGGGAGTGGGGTGGGTTAATTTGTACTGTTGACCCAAAGGCGGGCCAACACACCCCCTCCCTTCTTCCTTCCTGGGGGTGGCCCCACAGTTCTAGGTTTTGTTTTATTTTATTGTGAGTTGGGGTTGGTCCACTCATTTTGCCAAGGGAGTATTTTTGCTTTTTAAGAGACACAAAAACACCAGAGATCTGTAAGGATATGCAAGGTCCAGATCATCATTGCCCCGGCTAATTTGTCAGTGTTCTTTCCCATGGATACCAGGTGGCCTGGTACCCATATTGTTTGAGATTTTTTGGACCATGTAGCTTACGAATGAATTACCCAGAATTTCTTTTTTGGGTTTTTCTAATGAAAAGGGCTTAATGAATTTAAAGGAAATTTAAAAAAAATTACTTTCTATCGGGGTCGTCGATAGTGCAAAATCAATGGTTTTTATCAAGGGCAAAAAGTTCAGCAAGAAAGATGGGTTTTTGATTGGCAGTTGAACTTTAGTTCAATTCAGCGACCATACCCCCGCACCCACACACTCTTTGTTTTGGAGCCGCGGAAAATTATAAAAAAAAGGGAGATGTTTAATAAGGATCTCTCGAACCTTGGTACCCCCACCTCCGGCGCCAGGCCTTAGTGAGGGAAGCCAAGCTTCCATGATGGAAAATTTGGGGAGTTTCCCTGGCGCTATTTTTGACTAAACCCAGGGTATCGAGGGTAGAGAGATCTATACCGACTTTCTGACGAGGTGTGGAGTTCGTGGCAAAGGCCTAATGCCATTTTTGCCTTTTAGGGGGGGCTCGGGACTCGAGCCCCCTTTGCGGCAAGCTCAAGGCTAACTGACGGTCTGGTCGGAGGGGAGGTACCCCTGACCCCCTCAAGCGCTCGACCCGATGCATTCAGGGCCCAAGAACCAACGCAAAAGGCTTTACAGCATCCAATCCTTTCAAACTTGTTCTCGATCCCCGAACCAACCGATTGACCCAAATTATTTAGACTAATCAGGGCTTTATATACCTTTAGCAAAACTGTCATCAGCCCCCCATTTATACCAAAAAAGCACTTTAAAAAATTTTAGGCCTTTGACTTTTATTTTTTAACGCCCAATGTGTCTTTCCCAAATTTGAGTCTACTATAAAATGTAGACCTAAAAATTTTAGCAGAATTTTGAATAGGTATTGGGGGGTTTGTCTAGAGTTGCCTGATTTTCGGCTTTCTCCTAGTAAAAAAAATTACCCAATACTTTTCGAAGGGAAAACTTAAAACCCCATGGAGGCCCCAGTTATGAATCAACCCAGGCCAATTGAATACGATTTGGAGAATTCGCATTATTGCGGAGGCCATAATGACAACATCAGGTACAGTGAGTTTTTAAGTTTCCCGGGAGGAGCTGGTAAGTGTCATTGATCAAATAGAAAAATGTTGGTGAAAGACATTTCCCTTGTGGGACCCGTTGCCGGGGACAAAAATGTCAAAAAAAGTGATTTGCAGAAAATAATTTGACAGCAAACTTTTCTGTCAGAAATGAAGTTTGGAATAAAACAAGGAAATTTTCCCTTTAATCAAAAGCATAAAGTTTCTGGTAGGCCATTGCCGGGGTTTCGTGGGGCTTTTTCATTCTAAAAACACCGAAATCAAAAAATTTTTTGGCAATGGCCTCTTGAATATGACTGTCCAGCTTTACTAGCGATCGAGAGTTTGGGTCCCTTGGGGAAGCCGCACTGCTGTAACTAGAAAATTACTGGAATTTAAAAAAGCAATAGCCACTGTTAACAATTCGTTCCATGCCCTTGGGATAAGCAACTTGTCAACGCAATTGGGCGTGGGGGAGATGGCAAGTCTGGTTTACCCCCTCCTTTCAAAGGGAATGTGTGGGAAAGTGCCATGAGTTTGGAAAAAGGGGTTTTTCCAAAAAATTTCATGTAATTCTAGCAATTTAATCATGTATCATGTTAAAAGATGTTCATCATTCATATCGAATCTCATCGGGGCCTGGGGTGTTCCTCTACAGGCTTTAGGCTGGGACAAGCTCATTCATTTTTAGGTCTTTATTATAATCAAAGTCATCTCCTGTGGCAAAGTAAATGGGTTTGCAGTCAGCGGTTCCTTGGTGGTCAGGAAAAACGGGATGGGAGTTTTCCGAGCTGCTTGTGAAGAGAACTGCCTGGCGAGTACATTTTCAAGTCTTTAGGATTGTTTAAAATTTGGGGCCCTCATGAATGATGTTTTAATTTAAAAGATGTTTTGTTCTTATTGATTTTTTTGCAGTGGACCAAACTCTGATATTTTGGTAGAGCATTTATTTTGAGGACAAAGCACGCAGGGTCTCTTTTTTTTTTGTTTATTACTTACGAGCCCAGCTCTTGCTAGTTTGTAGTTGAAAAGTTTCATTTTTTGAGTTATTTTTGAAAAGCCGTAGGCTTATTGCGTCGGCACAGCGCCCGCGGCAATCTGGGTCCCCCATGGAACTCTATGCTTAACGCATCTGTCGAAGTTTTAGGAATGGATGCAATCTGTCTATAACGAATTCTGAATATTGTTTACTTTATCATCATTTGGGTTTTTCCAACAAATTTGAGCTGACGCTCCTTTGAAGGGACCCCGTTGCCGTTTTCTTAAATTTTGGGGCTGAAGCGTTTTTACGTGTTTCATGAATATTTATCAAAATGGAAGATGACGTTTCCCAAGATCGTCAATGGTTGCCAAAAGGCAATTGGTGCATTGATGAAGAGACCAGTGAAAGTCAAAAAGCTCAAATTACCGGTATTATCGTCCACCCGCGTCGGACTACCATCATTTAGAAGGACAGATCAGACCCTTAAGCAACTTTAACACTTGCTCACCTCAATCCCCCCGCAGGGGAAACCCCCTAACTATGATGAGCATTAAAACAGCTAAAATTATTATTTTTTTGGAGACGTCCTGAAGAGCAAAGAGCATCATAGGCTATCGCGCATCAGGTGGACTAAAAGGAAATATAGCCAGATACGTGCCATTAATTTTCTTTTCATGCAACAAATTCCAAAGTAGAATCAATAGTCACTTTGTAAAAGGAGGGTTTTGGGGGTGTACATGGCGACTCCGCTCCACCCCTACCCTCACGATCTTCCCAATAAAAGGTAGTTCCCAGCGAAACGACCTGTCAGACAGAGGTGTGTTTAAATGCGTTTTTTGGAGAACTATAAAATCGGGGGCATAGGACGAGGCTAATAATTTAAGGCATTTATTTTGTCTAAGCTTCGACAGTTCCATTGTTAATGGTCGAGCGAAGATTTCGTTTTTTGGGGGTTTGGGAAAGGGCCTTGTCCACCAGTTTTTTTTTCTTTTTTTTGGGGGGGAGACGCCCTCCTCTCCCCCGCTTCCCGGGGACCTCTTCGGGGTGGTTTGGAGACAGAAGCCCCCAGTCCTGCACCTCCTGGTGAGGGGGACGAGACGTTGCGATTGTTCTTCACGAGAAACCCACGCGAGCCAACGAAGTCCTCACAGGATAGCCCGGACGGGAAGGTGCGCTCCGGACGTGATTCGGTATACCTCCTTATGATGTTTTGGGGTGGGTTTTATGCGTCATTTGATCAAAACCCAATTTTGGGCAGGTGATATATTTAATTTTAAATCTTTAACAGTCTGTTTTTGTTTGCAAATTTTTTACCTTAGCTGCAAGCTGTTTACTGACATTATTGCACTAGGGGTGGTGTTTGTTACTGCTTTGATAGGAGTATCGGGTTTGTGTGTCAAACTTTCCACTTTTTCCCCTTTGCTTCCGAATAATAACTTCATGCTTTTATATATGCTAATTTTTCGGTTTCCTTCTTTAGGATGCTACATCAGCAGTCCGATGATGGGGACCTCCACAATTAGCACATTTTGGGAAAACGGCTAGTACAAATAAAGGTGTCATGGGCTTTAGACATTTTTGGCATACAAATTTACTTTAGCTTTTTCAAAACATCTTAATGAGGTGTGTCCAATTTTTGGCATCATTTCAAGCTTGGCTTTTGGATATAAGGTTTACTTTAACACTTTAACCGACGTTGATATACCGGGATTTTGTTTAAAACAAAGGCAAAAAACAAGTCCAGTTTTCGTTCGCACATTCCCGTCCTTCTTTGGGCATACAATGAAAAAGTCCACTACGTTTGGTCCTTTTATGCTCTCAAGAATTTCACTTTTTTCCATCGTCCTCAAATCCCTGGAAAAATTACTCCCCTTTCAGGTATTTGGGGGCCATGGAATAGTTACTTTAAAATCGAAGATCATGAATTTTTCAGTTAAGTAAACCTTAATTTGGGGGTTTTATTGTACTTTAACAAGGAGGCTTCCATCCGCAATTTTTTTACAAAATAAAACGCCGTCCCCTTGACCATCAAGGGCCTTTTTGATGATAAAAGGGGTTCAGTTCAAAAGCGATTTATTTTCATTCACGCATTTTACATTGCGAACCTTGCCCTTCTCGGGGGATTTTAAAAGTGGTCTTCTCTTCGTCGTTTGTGGGGGTCCGTTGTTCAGGGTCGAGTTTGTCTTAGAGTGGTATGAGTCGCCCTCCCCTTTAGGAGGAGAAGGGGAGCCGGGGGATCATCCATCCGGGCATCGGACCCGGTCCGACCCCTTTTCTTAAAAACGTTTCCTGAAGGGGTTTAAAAACCTTAACTTTTGGTATAACCTAAAAAGCAATAGCTAAGGAGAGTAAAAAGTATTTTCCTACCCCCCCGTGGAAGCCTGGTTTCTTCTCCAGTACCAAGAGAGGATCGAGTTATGTGGAGGAATCCCTTACCGCCGAACTTGCCTAGTGCGAAAGGGCGGAAGTCGGTGCCCACCCCCCCGGCGAATAGGGAGCCCACAAGGGACTCGGGAGGTCGGGAAGTCACATGAAGAAGGAAAAATTTTTGAAATGGAAAAAAGTGGCCAAAGGGGCCCCCGATATGGGCCCCCTACCCAGGGGTCAAAGCCGTAAGGGGTACCCTGGGGTAGAAGAGAGCTGCGGGGTTTAGGGGGGGTGTGATACGCCTACGTAGCCCCGTGTCACCGCAAAACAAAGCACGAAGGTGCTGGAAAGCACAAAGTTCTGTAATACGGATTTCTTTACTTTAAATTACGTTAAACAAACTCAGGAACAACAATGTCTAGCGAGACAAGAGGCCCCGGGTCCAGGGTAACTCTCGTGGCCAAAACTTGGGATTTTTTGCACTGCGTTTTGAGAGAGGGTTTAGCTCAACAAAAAACTAAACACGAGTGGCAACAACATCGATATTCATAGCACAAGTAAACAATTCGTTTTTCCCGCCAATACAAGGGAAGGTGAAATCAGGTAAGGGCACAAGACTACTAAATTTATCCTTTTTAGTAAGCCTAAAGCCATCTTGTGCACAGACATTTCAAAAAAAAAAAAAAAAAAAAAAAAAAAAAAAAAAAAACGGCACAGCATTTTCCCCCTTTTTTTTTTTTCCCCGTGGGATTGGGTTTAAAACGTTTTATTATCATTATTTTTATCAATATTTGTTTTAGTAGTAGTGAGTAGTAGTAGTAGTGTAGTACATTAATTTTAGAATTATTGCCAAAAAAAAATATTTTAACTGTAAAAAATAAAAATAATAGTAATATAAGTATTTAAAATAAATAATAATCGTAAGATTTGTTTTAAAATTATTATTTTATTTTTTCATTATTTTTCTTTTTACTAGTAGTATAATTCAAAAAATAATTATTATAACAGTAATAATTACAGTAAAAAGATGTTAATTAAAAGAATGACATAAAAATTTTTATTGTTTCGCCGCACCTCATCTCTTGCTACCAAACAAGGCAGGTAGGCAGACGGCTGTTATCCACAGGGTCGTGAACACGAAAAGTTTAAAAGGCACGGCCCCCACAGGTCCCAGAAAAAAACCCGGGGGCGAAACGCCACCCGGAGAGGCAGGGCACAAAATAAAACCCAAAAAGCAGTCTTTCCCTTTTTTTACACAAGTTATTTACCCGTACACTTTTTATAGCACAATACGGGGAAACCGCATGGACACTGACCCAAGCAGCTTATAAAAGGGCAACACAAAGTTTATCAGGTACAAGGGCACACACGAGGTTTCACAGGAGCAGACCCAACCGCGTCTCCCTCTTGGCTTGTTCCTCCGCTCCCCTTTTCACAGCCCGTGATCAGTTTGCCAGGTCTCTTCATGTTAACACATGCCCCCGGTATCCCTTTTTATGTTAACAAGTTTTGCACAGAGACAAAGACCCACTCGGTAACATATCCCCCCTTATCAAGCAGACGACCCGTCTCCTCGTGTTGCCCTTGGACTGATAAACTTTGTGTTGCCCCTTTTTAAAAATGAAAAAAAACTAAGAAAATTTAAATAAAATTGTCCCAGGAACAAAAAAATTCTTTTAAACAAAATAAACCCCTAACTGAAAATCAGTTCTAGAAAACAAAAAATTTTCATCCAGCGCGGCTTTCTTTTGCTCAAGGGGGTCGCCTTTGGGGAAGGTGTGGGCGGGGTAGATTGGCAGTGGCACTAGAGGGGTATCTCCCGCCCTAAAACTTGGCCAGGGTCACCATTGAGTTGTTGCATCCCCTCACTTTCCCAAAAGCTGTCCTCATTCGGTCAGGTCTGCCACGTTCCCCTCGCCGCTATGGGGGAAGTCATTTCTTTTTTACGGTCATGAAATAATGTGATAAAAGTGAGAATGAAGAGAATTTTGGGAAAAATTTTATGTTATTTAAATATTTCTCATATCATTATTGTTATCAATATTATTTTTAATTATTATTTTTATATTTTTATTATTATTATTTTTATTACTTTAATTATTTGTATTATTCCTAAAAAATATTTTGACTGCAATAATAAAAATGATAGTAATAATAAGTATAATAATTATATAATCGTTATAAAATTGGATTTCTATTATTATTGTTATTATACTTTTTATTCTTTTTACTATTAGTATAATTTCAAAAAAAAAATTATTTAACAGTAATAATTTCAGTAATAAAGATGTTTTAAAAAAAAGATATAAATAATTATTTTAAAAAAGTTATTATTTTTATAATTATTTGTTATTTACTGTTATTATTTTTGTTTTTATTAGTATAGTTTTAAAAATATATATTATACCTGCAATAGATTGCAATAATGATGATAATAATTAAAAAATGATGATAATAATTGCAATAATGATGAAATAATTGCAATATGATGATAATAATAAATAATGATGATAATGTGATGATAATGATGTGATAACGAAATAATGATGTATTATGATAAAAATGATGATAAAAACAGGAATTCTGTTTTTATATAATCAAAAACAGGTAAAAGAAAAAAAAATCCCAAAAGTGAAAAAGGGCAAAATCTACCTTTTTATAGTAACTCAAAATGAGTTTTTTTTTCATTTTATGATTTTGGCAAATTTTTAGGGTAAAATGAAATAATTACCAGAATTCATTTAAATGCAAAATGATGTAAAAAATGAGAAGAAAAGAAATTTTGGGTAACATTTGATGATTTTTAATATTATTTCAAATTTTCATTTTTAATAATATTTTGTTGTTTTTATTATTTTTATCATTATTTTTATTTTTTTATTTTATTATTTTTATTTCTTAATTATGTATTATGTTAATTAAAAAAATAATAAATAATATTTAAAAACCTTATCTTGTTATTACTATGTTATTACTATTTTTATTGTATTGTTTTGTATGTTGTAAAAATATATATTTTAAACGCAATAATTGCAAAATAATGATAATAATTGCAATAATGATGATAATAATTGCAAAAATGATGATAATGATGTGAAAAAGATAATAAAGAGAAAACATGATAATAATGATGATAATAACAGGAAAGGTCCATATTAATCAAAAAAACAGGTAAAGGAAAAAAATCACAAAAGTCGAAAAAGCGGCAAAATCGAGGGAAAATAGCCTTTGAGAGTATACCCCCAAAATGACGTTTTTTCCATTATTGTGATTTTGGCAATTTTTAGGGTAATAATGATAATAATTTCCAGAATTCTGCTAAACATGCAATAATGATAAAAAAAGTGAAATGAAGAGAATTTGGATAACAATTGATGATTTTTAATATATACTATTTTCATTTTTTTTATCAATTATTATATTTTTATTTTATTATTATTATTTTTATTATTTTTATTACTTTAATTATAGTATTTTTGCCAAAAAATATATTATAACTTAATAATAACAATTATAGTAATAATAAGTAGATAATAAAAATTCTAATCTTTACTATTGTTTTTAATATTTTTATTTTATTATTTTCATTTTTTTCTTTTACTAGTAGATAATTTAAAAATGATTTAAAAAATAATAAATTTCAGTAATAACGATTTTAATTAATAGAATTATATAAATGATTATAAAAACGGTATTATTTTTATTTTTATTATTGTAGTTGTTATGATGTTTTAAAAAATTAAATTTTACCTGCAATAATTGCAATAATAATGATAATAATTTCAATAATGAGAAATAATTGCAATAAGATGATAATGATGATGATAATTGAAATGATGATGATAACGATGAAATCATGTAAAATGATGATAATCATGATGATAAAGAGATAATAACAGGGGTTTTGCCATATAAATCAAAAACAGGTAAAAGAAAAAAAAAAACCCCAAAAAGGAAAAAAACGGCAAATCTTGGAAAAATAGCCTTTGAGAGTATACCCCAAAAAAGACGTTTTTTTCCATTCATTGATGATTTGGGAATTTTAGGGTAAAATGTAACAATTATGAATTCTATTATATGAAATAAAGATGATAAAAGTGAGAAAAAAAAGAATTTTTTGGGAAAATTTTATGATTTTTAATATTATTCTATTATCATTATTTTTACAATATTTTTGTTATATTTTATTTTTATCATTATTATTATTATTTTATTATTTTTTTATTATTACTTTAATTATTAGTATTATTTCCAAAAAATATTTATAACTGAAAAATAAAAATAAAAGTAATGATAATATAATAATAATAAAAATAATGTTTAAAAATTGTTATTAATATTTTTATTTTAATTATCATTATTTTCTTTTTTTAGTAGCATAATTGCAAAAATAAATTTTTTAAATAGTAAAATACAGTAATAACGTTTTAATTAAAAAAAATTAATAAAAAAATTTTTATAAAAATGGATTTTTGTTTTATATTGTTTTTACTATTTTATTGTAGTGTTATTAGATAGTTGTAAAACATATATTTTAACTGCAATAATTGCAATAATAATGATAATAATGCAATAAGAGAAATAATTGCAATAATGTGATGATAAAGAGTAATGAGATGTAACGATAAAAATATGATAAAAAGGAATTGTGCCAACATAACAAAAAAGGTAAAAGAAAAAAATCCCAAAAATCGAGAAAGCGGCAAAATTAGGAAATATAGCCTTTGGTATATATTCGAAAATGAGTTTTTTCCCTTTTTTGAGATTTGGGAATTATTAGGGAATAAAGATAAAATTGCAGAATTTTATTATCATGACAAAAATGATGATAAAAGTGAGAAAAAAGAGAATTGGGTAAATTTGATGATTATTACTATTATTACTATTTTATTTTATTACAAATTTTTGTTATTATTTTTTTTTATTTATTATTATTACTTTAATTATTAGTATTATGCCAAAAAAAAAATTTATAACTGTAATAATAACAATAATAGAATAATAAGTATAATAATAATAATAATAACTTTTTAAATTGTTCTTGTTTTATTTTCATTATTTTTTTTTATAGTAGGATAATTTTCAAAAAAATTATTAAACAGTTTTAATTACAGTAATAACGAGTTAATTAAAAGAATGATAAAATAATTATTATGAAAAAGTTATAATTTTTATTTTATTTTTTACTTTATTATAAGTCGAAAAATGGGAAAATCTAGTTTTGAGGTATTTTGATTTTTATGTGTTAAATTATCATATTATTATCATTATTATTTTTATTAATATATTTTTATTTTTAAAATTATTTTTATTCATTTTTTTTTATTTTTATTATAACTACGCTTTGTTATTATTATATCATATTTTATTTTTTTATTTTTATTATTTTATTATATTTTTCATTATTACTTTTAAATTTTGCTTATTCCAAAAAAAAAAAAAATATTTAACGTAAAAATAACAATAATAAAAAATAGTAGTAATAAGTATAATGATACTATTGATTGTCGTTATAATATTGTTTTTTTAATATTATTATTTTTGTTTTTATATATTATTTTTTTTATGGGAGTATAATTTCAAAAAAATTTTTATACCCGTAAAAATTACAGTAATAACAATTAAAAGAAAATAAGATATAAAAATAAAATATAAAATGTTATTATGTTTTTATTATGTTTTTACTATTTTTATATTTTTTGTTATTTGTTAATTTCAAAAAATATATTTTAACTGAATAATAGCAACAATAATGATAATAATTGCAAAATGAGATAATAATTGCAATAATAATTTTAAAAAATTCAAAAATGAGAAATAATTACAATAATGATGATAAGGTGATGAAACGATAACAATGATGATTTAAACATGATAAAAAAAATAATAATGAAATAATATGATAATATTAACACTAATAATCATAATACATCAAAAGGCTAATTTTGCCATTTTTTCGACTTAAATAATAGTAAAAACAATAATAATAATAATTATAACGTTTTCATAATAATTTTTAATCATTCTTTTAATTAACATCGTTATTACTGTAATTTTTACTGTTAAAAAATTTATTTTTGAAATTATCCTAATAAAAAAAAAATAATGATAATAATAAAAAGAATAATTTAAATGTTATTATTATTATTTTTATACTTTTTATACTATTATTGTTATTTTTACAGTTATAATATTTTTTTTTTGGAAATAATAAATAACAATTAAATTAATAATAATAAAAAATAATAAAAATAATAACAAAATTTGAAATAAATGAAAATAGTAAAAATAGTAATAATCATCAAATGTTATAAAAATTCTCTTTTTTCTCATTTTATCATCATTTTTTGTCATTTTTTTAAATGAATTCTGGAATTATTATCATATTCCCCCTAAAAATTTGCCAAAATCATAAAATGATAAAAAAAAACGTCATTTTCGAATATACTCCCAAAAAGGCTATATTTCCAAATTTTTGGCTTTCTCGATTTTTTGGGATTTTTTTTTTTTATTTTTTTGATTATGTTGGACAAAATTTCCCTTTTTATTATCACATTATTATCGTTTCATCTCATTATCATCATTATCATCACATTATTGCAATTTATTTCACTTTATTGCAATTTATTATCATTATTATTGCAATTATTGCAGTTAAAATATAAGTTTTAAACTATCCTAATAACAACTACAAAAATAAAGTAAAAAAAAATTAAAACAAAAATCCCATTTTTATAATAATTATTTTTTAAAATTTCTTTTAATTAAAATCGTTATTACTGTAAATTTTTACAATTTATAATAATTTTTTTTTGAAATTTTATGCTACTAAAAAAAGAAAAATAATGATAAAAAATAAAAATAATAAATTAAAACAAATTATAACGTTTTATTTTTATTATTATACTTATCATTACTATTATTTTTATTATTAATTATAATAATTTTTTGGCAATAATCAAAAATTTAAAAGTAATAATAATGATAATAATAATAATGATCATAAAATGATAAAAATAATAAAATAACAATAATATTGAAAATAAAAATGATAAAGAAATAATATTAAAAATCATAAAAATTTTTATCAAAATTCTTTTATTCTCATTTTATCATCATATTTCATGATAATAGAATTCTAAATTTTTAATTATTACCCAATAATTCCCAAAAAATCATCAATTGAAGGAAAAAAAAAAGCTTTTTTGGGGTATATCTCAAAGGCTAATTCCAAGAGTTTGCCGCTTTTTCGACTTTTGGGATTTTTTTTCTTTTACCTGTTTTTGATTATATATGGCACAATTCCTGTTATTATATCATTATATCAGTTTTCACATTTTATCATGAATCATCTTTATCATACATTTCATCATTATCATCATCATTACATCATTTTTGCAATATTTATCTTTATTGCAATTATTACATTATTATTGCAATTATTGCAGGTATAATATTTTTTTTAAAAAACTATACTAATAACAACTACAATAATAAATAAAAATAATACCTTTTTTAAAAATCTTTTATATAATTCATTTTTAAAACTTATTACTGTAATTATTATGTTATAATATTTTTGAAATTATACTACTAGAAAAAAGAAAAATAATGATAAAATAAAATAAAATATTAAAAAACAATATTGTAAAGATTAAAATTTTTATTATCATATTTTATTATTACTATAATTGTTATTATTACAGTTATAATATTTTTTTTGGCAAAAATATAAAAATTAAAGTAAAATAATAATAAAAAATAATAATAATTAAATAAAATAATAATATTGATAACAATAATGATAATAGTAAAAATATTAAAAAATCAATTGTTATCCAAATTCTCTTCATTCTCATTTTTATTTCATTTTTGTCAGATTAGCAGTTCTGGAAATTATTACATTTTTACCCTAATAATTGCCAAAATATAAAATGAATGGAAAAAACGTCAGTTTGGGGTATACTCTAAAAAAGGCTATTTTTCCCTCGATTTTGCCGCTTTTTTCGATTTTTGTGATTTTTTTTCCTTTACCTTTTTTTTGATTAAAATTGGACACAATTCCTGTTTTTTATCATCTTTTATCATGATTATCATCATTATTATCGTTATACCATTTCATCATTTGAAATTTTTATCATCATTTTTGCAATTATTATCTTATTTTGCAATTATTGCGTTTTAATAATAGTTTTACAACTATATAAAAACAACTACAAAAAATGAAATAAAAATAGTAATAACAAGATAAGGGTTTTTTAAAATAATTATTTATATCATTTTTTTAAATTTTAACATAATACAATAATTTAAAAGTAAAAATAATAAAAAAAATAAAAAAATAATAAAATGATAAAAAAATAAAAATAACAACAATAAATTATTAACAATGAAAATTTGTTAATATTAAATCATCAAAGTTATCCAAATTCTTTTCTTTTCTCATTTTTTATATATTTTTGCTGATTAATAGAATTTGGTAATTTATTTATTATACCCTAAAATTTGCCCAAAAATCATAAAATGAAGGGAAAAAAAAAGTTTTTTGGGAGTTACATAAAAAAGGCTAGATTTTGCCCGCTTTTTTATTTTTTGGGATTTTTTTTTCTTTTCCCCTGTTTTTGATTATATATAACAGAATTTGTTATACATAATTTTTATCATAAGTACATCATTTTATCTTTACATCATCTTTATCATCAATTATCATCATTATTTATTATTATCATCTTTATTGCAATTTTTATATCATTATTGCAATTATTATCTCATTTTTGAATTTTTATCATTTTTTATTCCAATTATTGCAGTTATAATATATGTTTTAAAAACTATACTAATAAAAACTACAATAAAACAGAAATAAAAAAAATAACAATAATAACGTTTTTATAAAAAATTTTTATATCTTCTTTTAATTAAAAATCGTTATTACTGAAATTATTACTGTTATAATAATTATATTTTGCAATTATACTAATAGTAAAAAGAATAAAGTAATAAAACAATAATAATAGTAATAACAAATTATAACGATTATTTAAAAATTATTAATTTTATTACTACATTGTTATTATTGCAGTCAAAAATTTTTTTGGCAAATATATTATTAAAGTAATAATAAAAATAATAATAATAATAAAAATAATAATAATAATAATAATATTGATAACAATAATGAAATGAGTAAAAAATTTAAATAATCACAAAGTTATCCAAATTCTCTTCATTCTCACTTTTTCATTTTATTGTCATGACCGTGAAAAAGAAGATGAGTTAGCCCAGTAGCGGCGAGGGGAAGTGGCAGACGCTGACCAGTGAGGACAGCTTTTGGACAGTGGGGGGCGATGAACAACTCAATGGGACCCTGGCCAAGTTTTAGGGCGGGAGATACCCCTTGGGTCCACTGCCAATCTACCGCCGCCCACACCTTCTCCAGAGCGACCCCAGTTGAGCGAAGAAAGCCGCGCTGTAAAAGTTTTTTTGTGTTTCAGAAGATTTTCAGTTACGGTTACTTTTTTTTAAAAGAATTTTTTTTGTTCCGGGACAATTTTTTTTAAAATTTTCTGTAGTTTGTTTCAGCTTAAAAAGGGGCAACACAAATTTATCAGGTCCCAAGGGCACACACGGGGGAGGGTCGTCTGCTTGATAAGGGGGGGTATGTTACGCGAGTGGGTCTTTGTCTCTGGGAAACATTGTTAATGAAAAGGATGACTGGGCATGTGTTAACATGAAGAGACTGGCAAACATTGATCAATTTGGCTTGAGCAGAGGAGCGGAGAACAAGCAAGAGGGAGACGCGGTTGGGTGCTGCTCCTGTGAAAACTGGTGTGCCCTGTGACTGATAAACTTTGTGTTCATGTTATAAGCTGCTTTGCAGTGTGCCATGTTGTTTCCCCCTGTTTGTTTAAAAAGTGTACGGGTAAATAACTTGGTGTAAATAAAGGAAAGACTGTATTTTGGTTTTATTTTTGTGCCTGCCTCTCCCAGGGGCGTTTCGCCTCCTGGGTTCTGGGCCTGTTGGTGCTCGTGCCTTTTAAAGCTTCAGTGTTAACGACCTGTGGATAACAGCCGTCTCCCTACCTGCTTTGTTGGTAGAAAGGGAGAATGAGTGTCGGCGAAAAAATAATAATTTATGTCATTCTTTTAATTAACATCGTTTTACTGTAATTATTACGTTATAATAATTATTTTTTGAATTATACTACTAGAAAAAGAATAAATGATAATAATAACAAAAATAATATTAAAACAATATCATTACGATATTTATTATTATTATTACTTTTCATTACTATTATTTTTATTATTACAGTATAATATATTTTTTTGGCAATAATTATTTAAAAATTAATTACTACTACTACTATATACTAAATACTACTAATAACAATAATATTTGATAATAATAATGATAAAAAGTAACGATATTAACCAAAAGCGACGGGGAAAAAAAAAAAATGGGGAAAATGCTGTGTTTTTTTTTTTTTTTTTTTTTTTTTTTTTTTTTATGAAATGTTGTGCACATAGATGGATTGCTAGGGTTAGCTACAAAGGAATTGAAAATTTGTAGATTTTTGTGCCCTACTGATTTCACCTTCCCTTTTTATTGGCGGAAAAACGAATTGTTTACTTGTGCTATGAATATCGATGTTGTTGCACACTCGTGTTTAGCCTTTGTGAGTCAGACTTCTCTAAACGCAGTAGCAACAAATACCAAGTCTTGTGCACGAGGAGTTTCCCTGGAGCCGGGGCCTTGTCTCGCTCGACATTGGTTTTGAGGTTTGTTTAACGTAATTTAAAGTAAAGTAAATCCTGTATTACAGAACATTTGTGCTTGCCCGCACCTTCAGTGCTTTGTTTTGCAGGTGACACGAGGGTCGTAGGCGTAGTCACACCCCACCCCAGACCCGCAGCTCTCTTCTAAACCAGGGTAGCCTTTCGGGCATGACCCCTGGTAGGGGGCCCAGTAGCTGGGGCGTCCTTTGGCGCACTTTTCCTTCCATTTCTAAAATTTCCTTCTTCATGTGAACTTCCCAGCCTACGGAGTACCCTTGTGGGCTCCCTATTCGCACTGGGGGTGGGCACCGAACTTTACCCTCCTTGGGATAGGCAAGTTCGGCGGTAAGGGAGTTCCTCCACATAACTCGATCTCTCTGTGGTACTGGAGAAACGCAACCAGGCTTCCACTGGGGGGTAGAGGGGTACGAAATTCCCTTTTTCATTTTGGGTTTATAAAAAATTAAAATTTTTTAAACCTTGGGAAAAATTTTAACCAATCGGAT
>NW_023658843.1:0-22771 GCF_015228065.2 Penaeus monodon | reverse complement strand
TACTAATATGATCTACTCATCAAAGTCTATATAATTCGTTAGATTTTTGCCGAATTTTTTTAAATTTTGCGAAATTTATTTTTATCTTATTAACCTTTTTTGATTAGAAAAAAATATTTGGCACCCAATATTTCCTGATTGGTTTTCATTGGATTTTTCTTTTTTTTATTATTATACACATTGTATTATCATTATCATCATGATTATCATATATATCGTTATCATCATCATTATCATCATTATTCATTATCATCATCTAATCATTATTACAATTTTATTCATTATTGCATTATTCATATATTGCAATTATGCAGTTATAATATATATTTTTACATCTATACTAAGAACAACTACGATAATAATAGTAATAACAATAATAATAACAATAATAACGTCTTTATAATAATTATTTATATCATTATTTAATTATATCGTATTACTGTAATTATTACTGTTATAATAATTATTTTTACAATTAATATCGTTATTACTGTAAAAATAAAATAATGATAATAATAACAATAATGATTTTAAATTTAAACAATAATATAACAATTAGTATTATTATAATTATACTTATTATTATTATTATTGTTATTATTACAGTTATAATATATTTTTTGGCAATAATACTAATAATTAAAGTAATAATAATAATAATAATAATAATAATAATAATAATAATAATGATAATAATAATAATAATAATAATAATAATAATAATGATAATAATAATGATAATAATAATAATAGTAATAATCATCAAATGTTATCCAATTCTCTTTATCTCACTTTTATCATCATTATTGTCATGATTAATAGAATTCTGGTAATTATATCATTATACCTAATAATTGCCAGAATCATCAAATGAATGGAAAAAACGTCAATTTGGAGTCTACTCTCAAAAGGCTATATTTCGCTAGATTTTGCCGCTTTTTCGACTTTTGGGATTTTTTTTCTTTTACCTTTTTTTTATTATATATATGACACAATTCCTTTATTATCATCATTATTATCATGATTATCATCATATTATCGTTATCATCATCATTATCATCATTATCATCATTATCATCATCATTATCATCATTATTAAATTATATCTATTACATTATTGTCAATTATTATCATTATTATGCAATTATTGCAGTTATAATATATATTTTTACATCTATACTAATAACAACTACAATAATACTAGAAATAACAATAATAATAACAATAATAACGTCTTTATAATATTATTTATATCATTATTTTAATTAATATCGTTATTACTGTACTTATTACAGTTATAAATATATTTTTTGGCAATAATACTAATAATTAAAGTAAAAATAATAATAATAATAATAATAATAATAATAATAATAATAATAATAATAATAATAATAATAATAATAATAATAATAATGATAATAATAATGATAATAGTAATAATAGTAATAATCATCAAATGTTATCCAAATTCTCTTTATTCTCACTTTTATCATCATTATTGTCATGATTAATAGAATTCTGGTAATTATTATCATTATTACCCTAATAATTGCCAGAATCATCAAATGAATGGAAAATGCGTCATTTTGGAATCTACTCTTATCAGGCTATATTTCGCTAGATTTTGCCGCTTCTTCGACTTCTGGGATTTTTTTCCTTTTACCTTTTTTTATTATATATGGACACAATTCCTGTTATTATCATCATTATTATCATGATTATCATCATTATTATCGTTATCATCATCATTGTCATCATTATCATCATCATTATCATCATTATATCAATTATTATCATAATTATTGCAATTATTATCATTATTATTGCAATTATTGCAGTTATAATATATATTTTTACATCTATACTAATAACAACTACAATAATAATAGTAATAACAATAATAATAACAATAATATCGTCTTTATAATCATTATTTATATCATTATTTTAATTAATATCGTTATTACTGTAATTATTACTGTTATAATAATTATTTTTACAATTATACTACCAGTGAAAATAATAATAATAATAATAATAAATAATAATAATAATAATAATAATAATAATAATAATAATAATAATAATAATAATAATAATAATGATAATAATAATGATAATATTAATAATAGTAATAATCATCAAATGTTATCCAAATTCTCTTTATTCTCACTTTTATCATCATTATTATCATGATTAATAGAATTCTGGTAATTATTATCATTATTACCCTAATAATTGCCAGAATCATCAAATGAATGGAAAAAACGTCATTTTCGAGTCTACTCTCAAAAGACTATATTTCGCTAGATTTTGCCCTTTTTCGACTTTAGGGAATTTTTTTTTTACCTTTTTTTTATTATATATGGACACAATTCCTGTTATTATCATCATTATTATCATGATTATCATCATTGTTATCGTTATCATCATCATTATCATCATTATCATCATTATTGCAATTATTATCATCATTATTGCAATTATTGTCATTATTATTGCAATTATTGCAGTTATAATATATATTTTACATCTATACTAATAACAACTACAATAATAATAGTAATAACAATAATAATAACAATAATAACGTCTTTATAATCATTATTTATATCATTATTTTAATTAATATCGTTATTACTGTAATTATTACTGTTATAATAATTATTTTTACAATTATACTACCAGTAAAAAAAAATAATAATGATAGTAATAACAATAATAATATTAATAACAATATTATAACAATTAGTATTATTATGATTATACTTATTATTATTATTATTGTTATTATTACAGTTATAATATATTTTTTGGCAATAATACTAATAATTAAAGTAATGATAATAATAATAATAATAATAATAATAATAATAATAATAATAATAATAATAATAATAATAATAATGCTAATAATAATGATAATAGTAATAATAGTAATAATCATCATATGTTATCCAAATTCTCTTTATTCTCACTTTTATCATCACTATTGTCATGATTAATAGAATTCTGGTAATTATTATCATTATTACCCTAATAATTGCCAGAATCATCAAATGAATGGAAAAAACGTCATTTTGGAGTGTACTCTGAAAAGGCTATATTTCGCTAGATTTTGCCGCTTTTTCGACTTTTGGGAGTTTTTTTCTTTTTCCTTTTTTATTATATATGGATACAATTCATGTTATTATCATCATTATTATCATGATTATCATCATTATTATCGTTATCATCATCATTATCATCATCATTATCATCATCATTATCATCATTATTGCAATTATTATCATCATTATTGCAATTTTTATCTTTTATTTTGCAATTTTTGGGCATTTTATAATATATTTTTTTTACATTTTATACTAATAAAAAATACAATAATAATAGTAAAACAATAATAATAACAATAAAAAGGGCCCCTTTATAATCATTATTTATATCATTTTTTTAATTAAAAATCTTTATTACTGAAATTTTTAAATTTTAATAAAAAATTTTTTTTTACAATTATACTACCAGAAAAAATAATAAAAATTTTATAAAAATAAAAATAACAAAAATTAATAACAATTTATAAAAATTAGTTTATTTTTTATTACACTTAATTATTATTATTGTTATTATTACATTTTGTAATATTTTTTTTGGCAATAATACAAATAATTAAAAGTAATAAAAATAAAAAAAATTAAAAATTTTAATAATAATAATAATAAAAAATAATAATATAATAAAAATGAAAATAATAATGAAAATAGTAAAAATTTGGTAAAAAATCATAAAATGTTATCCAACTTTTTTTATTTAAATTTTATCATCATTATTGTCATGATTAATAAAATTTCCCTGGAAAATTATTACATTATTACCCTAATAATTGCCAGAATCATCAAATAAAGGGAAAAAAAAGTTTTTTGGATTTCTACTCCAAAAGTATATTTCGCTAGTTTTTCCCCCGCTTTTTCGACTTTTGGGATTTTTTCTTTAACCTTTTTTTTTATTATATAGGACACAATTCCTGTTTTTTATCATCATTATTATCAGGATTATCATCATTTTATCTTTATCACATCATTATCATCATTATCATATTACCCTCATCATTATCATCATTTTTGAAATTATTATCATCAAAATTGCAATTTTATCTTTATTTTTGGGCAATTTTTGGCATTTATAATATATTTTTTTACATCTATACTAATAACAACTACAATAAAAATAGTAATAAAAAATAAAAAAACCAATAAAAATTTTTTATAATTATTTATTCATTTTTAAAAATTAATTCGTTATTACTGTTTTATCCCTTTTAAATATTTTATTTTACAATAAACAAGGGTAAAAATAAAAATAATGATTTAAAAACAAAATAATATTAATAAAATAATAACAATTAGTATTTTTATTATTATACTTTTTATTATTATTATTGTTATTATTTAGTTATCATATTTTTTTGGGGGGCAAAATACTAAAAATTAAAGTAATAAATAATAATAATAATAATAAAATAATAATAATAATAATAAAAAAAAAATAAAAATTTAAATAAAAACTAATAATAATAATAATAATGAAAATAATAATGAAAATTTAGTAATAATAGAAAATAATCATCATATTTTACCCAAATTCTCTTTATTCTCATTTTTAATCACATTTTTGGGCATAAATTAATAGAATTCTGGAAATTTAATATCTTATTCCCTAATATTTGCCAAAAACCCTTCAAAGAAGGGAAAAAAAAGTCATTTTGGAGTCTACTCTCAAAGGCATATTTCGTTTGTTTTTCCCGTTTTTTTGACGGGGTTTTTTTTTCTTTTACCTTTTTTTTTTTTATATAGGGACACAATTCCCCCTTTTTTTCATCTTATTAACGTGTTTTATCATCATTATTTTCGTTATCACATAAATTATCTTTCTTTAATCACCCTTTCATTACCCTCATTATTGCAATTATTATCATCATTATTGAAAAAAAATTAATATAAATTAAATTTTGCAATTTTTTGCAGTTTAATAAAAATTTTACAATACTAATAACAACTACAAAAATAATAGAAAAAACAATAATAAAAAACAAAAATAACTTTTTTATAATCTTTATTTATATCATTTTTTTTAATTATATCGTTTTTACTGTAATTATTACTGTATAAAAATTATTTTTAAAATCCTACCAGAAAAAAATAATAACAATGATAATAATAACAAAAAAGAATATTAAAAAAACCAATATAAAACCCTTATTATTTTTATAATTATACTTATTTTATTATTATTGTTATTATTACTTTTATAAAAATTTTTTTTTGGCAATAAATCCCCAATAATTAAAGTAATAATAAAAATAAAAATAATAATAATAATAATAATAATAATAATAATAAAAATAATAATAATAATAAAATAATAATAATTTAATAATAAGGGAAATGGAAAATAATGAAATATCATAAAATGTTACCCAAAATTTCTCTTTTTTCCCCTAAATTTTATCTCATTTTTGAAATTTGTTTAATAAAAATTCGGGTAATTTTTACCCTTTTTCCCCTAATTTTTGGGCAAATCTAAAATTTGAAGGGAAAAAAAAGTCTTTTTGGAGTCAAATCCCCAAAAGACTATATTTTGTAGTTTTTCCCGTTTTTCCCGCTTTTGGGATTTTTTTTTTTTTACCTTTTTTTTTTTTTTATATAGGGACACAATTCCTTTATTACTTTCTTTATTATCATGTTTATAAACCCATTTTTATCTTATATCTTTCATTATAAATCATTATCATCATTATCATCATCTTTATCATTTTATTGCAATTATTATCATTCATTTGGGCATTTTATTATCTTTATTTTGAAATTTTTGCAGTTATAATAAAATTTTTTTAATCTAAAATAATAACAACTAAAAATTAAAAATAGTAAAAACCCAAGAAAAAACCAATAATAACGTTTTTATAATCTGATTTATATCATTTTTTAATTAATATCGTTTTTACTGTAATTTTACTTTTTATAATAATTTTTTTAAAATTATACTACCAGTAAAAAAAATAATAATGATAATAATAACAAAATAATATTAAAAAAAATTTTATAAAAATTAGTATTTTTATAATTTATTTTATTATTATTTTTTTATTTTTATTTTTTCCCGTTATAATGTATTTTTGGGGAAATATACTAAAATTAAATAATCAGAATAAAAATAATAAAATAATAATAAAAATAAAAAAAATAAAAATAATAATAAAATAATAATAAAAAATTTAAAAATAATAAAAAATTGATAATAATAATGATAATAAAAATAGTAATAATCATAAATTTGTTACCCAAAATTCTCTTTATTTTTCATTTTTTATCATCATTATTTTCAGATTAATAAAATTTCCCTGGTAATTATTATCAAAATTCCCCAAAACAAAAAATTTTTGGGCCAAAAATCATAAAATGAAGGGAAAAAACTCTTTTTGGAGTCACTTAAAAAAGGCTATTTTTCTTTAGTTTTTTCCCGTTTTTTAATTTTAGGGATTTTTTTTTTTTCCTTTTTTTTTTTAATATGGCAAAATTTCCTGTTTTTTTATCATCATATTTCATGATTATCATCTTTATTTCGTTATCATCATCATTATCGCCCTTACCCATCATTATCATCATCAATCCTTTAGGCAATTTTTTAACATCATTTTTACAATATTACATATTTTGAAAATTTTTGGGCAGTTAAAAATTATTTTACATCTATACAAAATAACAACAACAATAATAAGGGTAAAAAACCAATAATAAAAACAATAATAACGTTTTATAATCATTATTTATACATTTTTTTAATTAAATTGGGTTTTTACTGTAATTTTACTGTTAAAAAATTTTTTTTTTTTCAATTTACTCCCAAAAAAAAATAATAATGATAATAATAACAATAATAATTTTAAATAAAAAATTTATAACAATTAGAAATTATTATAATTATTTTAAATTATTATTTTATTGTTTTAAAATTACAGTTATAAAAATATTTTTTGGGAAAAAATACAAAAATTTAAAAGTAAAAATAATAAAAATAATAAAGATAATAATAAAATAAAAATAATAATAATAATAATAATAATAATAATAATAAAAATAACGATAATTAATAATGAAAAGGGTTTAATAATGGGTTTAATAAAAAAATGTTATCCAAATGCTTTTTATTTCCTTTATCATCATTATTGTCATGTTTAATTTTAATTCGGGGTAATTAATATCATTTTTACCCTAAAAATTGCCAGAATCATCAAATAAATTAAAAAAAAAAGGGCCTTTTTGGAGTCAAATTCATAAGGCTATTTTTCCTTTTAATTTGCAGCTTTTTTGATTTTTGGGGGGTTTTTTTTCTTTTACCTTGTTTTATTATTAGGGGCCCAAAATTTCCCCTGTTTTTAAATAAATTCATTATTATAATGATTTTTCATCATTATTTACGTTATCATCATCATTATCATCAATTTCATTCATCATTACATCATTTTTGGGAAATTATTATAATTATTTTTGGCAATTTTTGCAGTTAAATATATTTTTTTTAATCTATACAAATTTAAAAACCCAAAAATATAATAATAGTAATAAAAAAATTTAATAACAATAATAAGTTTTTAAATAATCATTTTTTAAATCATTTTTTTTAATTAATATCGTTTTACTGTAATTATTACGGGTTAAAATAATTATTTTTACAATTATACTACCAGTAAAAATAATAATAATGATAATAATAACAAAAATAATATTAATAACAATATTATAACAATTAAATTTTTTTAATTATATTTTTATTTTTTATTATTGTTATTATTCCAGTTATAATATTTTTTTTGGGGAAATAATACAAATTTAATTAAAGAATAATAATAATAATAAAAATAATAATAAAAAAAAATAAAAATAATAATAAAAATAATAAAAAAATAATAATAATAAAAAATAATAATATAATAATAAATAATAATAATAATGAAAATTTAATAATAAAAAATAGTTATAATGGGAATAATCATCAAATTTTAAACCCAAAAATTTCTTTTTTCTCACTTTTATCACCCTTTAAATTGTCATGATTAATAAAATTTCTGGAAATTATTTCATTATTCCCAAAAAATTGCCAGAACATCAAATGAAGGAAAAAAAACGTCATTTTGGAGTGTACTCTCAAAAGGCTATTTTTTCCTAGATTTTGCCGTTTTTTCGATTTTTGGGTTTTTTTTTTCTTTTCCCTTTTTTTATTATATATGGACCCAATTCCTTTTATTATCACATTATTATCAGGATTATAAACCTTTATTATCGTTACACATCATTATCTCATTATCAACATTATCATTTTCATTTCATTTTTATTGCAATTTTTATCATCATTATTGAATTATTATAATTATTATTGCAATTATTGCATTTAAAAAATTTTTTTACTCTATACTAATAACAACTAAAAAATAAAGTAATAACAAAATAATAACAAAAATAACTCATTAAAACCATTATTTATTTTCATTATTTTAATTAATATCTTTATTCCGGGTAATTATTACGGTTATAATAATTAATTTTACAATTAACTCCCAAATTAAAAATAATAATAATAGATAAAAAAAACAATAAAAAAATTTTAAATAACAATATTATAACAATTGGGATTTTAAAATTTAAAAAACTTATTATTTTTTTTTTTTAAATTATTGTTTTTATTACGGGTTATAATATTTTTTTTGAAAATAAAAACAATAAAAAAAGGGAATAATAATAATAAAAAATAATAATAATAATAAAAAATAATAAAAAATAATAATAAAAAATAAAATAAAAATAATAATAATAAAAATAATGAAATAATAATAATAAAAATAAAATAATAGTAATAATAGTAATAATCATTTATGTTAAAAAAATTTCCCTTTTTAATTCTCACTTTTTCATCTTTATTGTCTGTTTAAAAAAAATCGGGAATTATTACTTTATTCCCCTAAAAATTTGCCAGAATCATCAAATGAAGGGAAAAACGTCTTTTGGAGCCCTACTCCATAAGGTTTAAAATTTCGTTTTTTTTGTCGTTTTTTCGACTTTTGGGATTTTTTTTTTAAACCTTTTTTTAATTGGGACAAAATTTCCCTTTTTTTTTATCATAAATTTTATCAGGATTATCACATATTTATCTTTATCATCTTTCATTAATCATTTTCATCTTTAAATCATCATTACATCATTATTGCAATTTTTATCATCATTATTCCCAATTTATTACCCATTTTATTGAAATTTTATTAAAGTTATAATATATTTTTTACATCTATACTAATAACAACTACAATAATAATAGTAATAACAATAATAATAACAATAATAATGTCTTTATAATCATTATATATATCATTATTTTAATTAATATCGTTATTACTGTAATTATTACTGTTATAATAACTATTTTTACAATTATACTACCAGTAAAAATAATAATAATGACAATAATAACAATAATAATATATTATAACAATTAGTATTATTATAATTATACTTATTATTATTATTATTATTGTTATTATTACAGTTATAATATATTTTTTGGCAATAATATAATAATAATAATAATAATAATAATAATGATAATAATAATGATAATAGTAATAATAGTAATAATCATCAAATGTTATCCAAATTCTCTTTATTCTCACTTTTATCATCATTATTATCATGATTATTAGAATTCTGGTAATTATTATCATTATTACCCTAATAATTGCCAGAATCATCAAATGAATGGAAAATACGTCATTTTGGAGTCTACTCTCAAAAGGCTATATTTCGCTAGATTTTGCCGCTTTTTTGACTTTTGGGATTTTTTTTCTTTTACATTTTTTTTTCTTATATATGGACACAATTCCTGTTATTATCATCATTATTATCATGATTATCATCATTATTATCGTTATAATCATCATTATCATCATTATCATCATTATCATCATTATTGCAATTATTATCATTATTGCAATTATTATCATTATTATTGCAATTATTGCAGATATAATATATATTTTTACATCTATACTAATAACAACTACAATAATAATAGTAATAGCAATAATAATAACAATAATAACGTCTTTATAATCATTATTTATATCATTTTTTTAATTAATATCGTTATTACTGTAATTATTACTGTTATAATAATTATTTTTACAATTATACTACCAGTAAAAATAATAATAATGATAATAATAATAATAATAATAATAATAATAATAATAATAATAATAATAATAATAATAATAATAATAATAATAATAATAATAATAATAATAATAATAATGATAATAATAATGATAATAGTAATAATAGTAATAATCATCAAATGTTATCGAAATTCTCTTTATTTTCACTTTTATCATCATTATTGTCATGATTAATTGAATTCTGGTAATTATTATCATTATTACCCTAATATTTGCCAGAATCATCAAATGAATGGAAAAAACGTCATTTTGGAGTCTACTCTCAAAAGGCTAAATTTTTTGCTAGATTTTGCCGCTTTTTCGATTTTTGGGATTTTTTTTCTTTTACCTTTTTTTTATTATATATGGACACAATTCCTGTTATTATCATCATTATTATCATGATTATCATCATTATTATCGTTATCATCATCATTATCATCATTATCATCATTATCATCATCATTATCATCATATTGCAATTATTATCATCATTATTGCAATTATTATCATTATTATTGCAAATAATGCAGTTATAATATACATTTTTACATCTATAATAATAATAACTACAATAATAATAGGAATAACAATAATAATATTAATAACAATATTATAACAATTAGTATTATTATAATTATACTTATTATTATTATTATTGTTATTATTAGTTATAATATATTTTTGGCAATAATACTAATAATTAAAGTAATAATAATAATAATAATAATAATAATAATAATAATAATAATAATAATAATAATAATAATAATAATAATAATAATAATAATAATAATAATAATAATAATAATAATAATAATAATAATAGTAATAATAATAATAATAATAATGATAATAGTAATAATAGTAATAATCATCAAATGTTATCCAAATTCTCTTTATTCTCACTTTTATCATCATTATTGTCATGATTAATAGAATTCTGGTAATTATTATCATTATTACCCTAATAATTGCCAGAATCATCAAATGAATGGAAACAACGTCATTTTGGAGTCTACTCTCAAAAGGCTATATTTCGCTAGATTTTGCCGCTTTTTCGACTTTTAGGATTTTTTTTCTTTTACCTTTTTTTATTATATATGGACACAATTCCTGTTATTATCATCATTATTATCATGATTATCATCATTATAATCGTTATCATCATCATTATCATCATTATCATCATTATCATCATCATTATCATCATTATTGCAATTATTATCATCATTATTGCAATTATTATCATTATTATTGCAATTATTGCAGTTATAATATATATTTTTACATCTATACTAATAACAACTACAATAATAATAGTAATAACAATAATAATAACAAAAATAACGTCTTTCTAGTCATTATTTATGTCATTATTTTAGTTAATATCGTAATTACTGTAATTATTACTGTTACTTTTGGGATTTTTTTTCTTTTACCTTTTTTTATTATATATGGACACAATTCCTTTTATTATCATCATTATTATCATGATTATCATAATTATTATCGTTATCATCATCATTATCATCATTATCATCATCATTATCATCATTATTGCAATGATTATCATCATTATTGCAATTAATATCGTTATTACTGTAATTATTACTGTTATAATAATTATTTTTACAATTATACTACAAATAAAAAAAATAATAATGATAATAATAACAATAATAATATTAATAACAATATTATAACAATTAGTATTATTATAATTATACTTATTATTATTATTATTGTTATTATTACAGTTATAATATATTTATTGGCAATAATACTAATAATTAAAGTAGTGATAATAATAATAATAATAATAATAATAATAATAATAATAATAATAATAATAATAATAATAATAATAATAATAATAATAATAATAATAATAATGATAATAGCAATAATAGTAATAATCATCAAATGTTATCCAAATTCTCTTTATTCTCACTTTTATCATCATTATTGTCATGATTAATAGAATTCAGGTAATTATTATCATTATTACCCTAATAATTGCCAGAATCATCAAATGAATGGAAATTACGTCATTGTGGAGTCTAGTCTCATAAGGCTTTATTTCGGTTGATTTTGCCGCTTTTTCGACTTTTGGGATTTTTTATCTTTACATTTTTTATATTATAATAGGACACAATCCTGTTATTATCATCATTATTTCATGATTTCCATCATATTATCGTTATCATCATCATTATTCATCATATATCATCATTATTGCAATTATTATCTCATTATTGCAATTATTAATTATATGTCATTATTGCAGTCTATAATAGTATATTTTTACATCTTATACTAATAACAACTACAATTAATAATAGTAATAACAATAAAAATAACAATATAACGTCTTAATAATCATTATTTATATCATTATTTTAATTATATCGTTATACTGTAATTATTACTGTTATAATAATTATTTTACAATTATACTACCAGTAAAAATAATAATAATAATAATAATAACAATAATAATAATAATAATAATAATAATAATGATAATAATAATGACAATAGTAATAATAGTAATAATCATCAAATGTTATCCAAATTCTCTTATTCCACTTTATCATCATTATTGTCATGATAATAGAATTCAGGTAATTATTATCATTTACCCTAATAATTGCCAGAATCATCAAATGAATGGAAAATACGTCATTTGGAAGTCTACTCTCAAAAGGCTATATTTCGCTAGATTTTGCCGCTTTTCGACTTTTGGATTTTTTTTCTTTTACATTTTTTATTATATATGGACACAATTCTGTATTTATTCATCATTATTATCATGATTATCATCATTATTATCGTTATCATCATCATTATCAATCATCATTATCTCATTATTTTGCAATTATTATCATCATTATTGCAATTATTATCATTATTATTGCAATTATTGCAGTTATAATATATATTTTTACATCTATACTAATAACAACTACAATAATAATAGTAATAACAATAAAAATAACAATAATAACGTCTTTATAATCATTATTTAAAATCATTATTTTAATTAATTTCGTTATTACTGTAATTATTACTGTTATAATAATTATTTTTACAATTATACTACAGTAAAATAATAATAATGATATAATAACAATAATAATATTAATAATAATATTATAATAATTAGTATTATTATAATTATAATTGTTATTATTATTATTGTTATTATTACAGTTATAATATATTTTTTGGCAATAATACTGATAATTAAAGGAATAATAATAATAATAATAATAATAATAATAATAATAATAATATAATATAATAAAAATAATAATAATAATAATAATAATAATAATAATGATGATAATAATAATGATAATAGTAATAATAGTAATAATCATCAAATGTTATCCAAATTCTCTTTTTTCTCACTTTTATCATCATTATTGTCATGATTAATAGAATTCTGGTAATTATTATCATTATTACCCTAATAATTGCCAATCATCAAATGAATGGAAAAAACGTCATTTTGGAGTTACTCTCAAAAGGCTATATTTCGCTAGATTTGCCGCTTTTTGGGACTTTTGGGATTTTTTTTCTTTTACCTTTTTTTTATTATATATGGACACAATTCCTGTTATTATCATCATCATTATCATCATTATCATCATTATCATCATCTTTATAATCATTATTTATTATTATTTTTAATTAATATCATTATTACTGTAATTATTACTGTTATAATAATAATTTTTACAATTATACTACCAGTAAAAAGAATAATAATGATAATAATAGCAATAATAATAATAATAATAATAATAATAATAATAATAATAATAATAATAATAATAATAATAATAATAATAATGATAATAATAATGATAATAGTTATAATAGTAATAATTATCAAATGTTATCCAAATTCTCTTTATTCTCACTTTTATCATCATTATTGTCATGATTAATAGAATTCTGGTAATTATTATCATTATTACCCTAATAATTGCCAGAATCATCAAATGAATGGAAAAAACGTCATTTTGGAGTCTACTCTCAAAAGGCTATATTTCGCTCGATTTTGCCGCTTTTTTGACTTTTGGGATTTTTTTTCTTTTACCTTTTTTATTATATATGGACACAATTCCTGTTATTATTATCATTATTATCATGATTATCATCATTATTATCGTTATCATCATCATTATCTTCATTATCATCATCATTATCATCATTATTGCAATTATTATCATCATTATTGCAATTATTATCATTATTATTGCAATTATTGAAGTTATAATATATATTTTTACATCTATACTAAAAACAACTACAATAATAATAGTAATAACAATAATAATAACAATAATAACGTCTTTATAATCATTATTTATATCATTATTTTAATTAATATCGTTATTACTGTAATTATTACTGTTATAAATATTATTTTTACAATTATACTATTAGTAGAAGTAATAAGAATGATAATAATTGCAATAATAATATTAATAACAATATTATTACAATTAGTATTATTATAATTATACTTATTATTATTATTACAGTTATAATATATTTTTTGGCAATAATACCAATAATTGAATTAATAATAATAATAATAATAATAATAATAATAATAATAATAATAATAATAATAATAATAATAATAATAATAATGATAATATTAATGATAATAGTAATAATAGTAATGGGCCGCGGTGGCCGAATGGTTAGAACGTCGGACTCCAGACTGTCACGACGGCAATCTGAGTTCGAGGGTTCGAGTCACCGACCGGCGCCTTGTTCCCTTGGGCTTTACCTCGATTGCTTACCTAGCCACTGGGAGGCCAAGCCAGCCCAAGTCAAGTTCTGGTCCCAAGCCCGGATAAATAGAGAGAATAATTACCTAAAAAGGTACCACCGGCACTCTCCGTGGAAAGGAACTGGGGACCCTACCACGTACTCACTCCAAGAGCATCAGAACATGAAAACTACAATTAAGTATCATGCTGTGACCACGGCGGCTCAGACATGAACCTACCGTTAAAAGAATAATAATAATAGTAATAATCATCAAATGTTATCCAAATTCTCTTTATTCTCACTTTTATCATCATTATTGTCATGATTAATAGAATTCTGGTAATTATTATCATTATTACCCTAATAATTGCCAGAATCATCAAATGAATGGAAAAAACGTCATTTTGGAATCAACTCTCAAAAGGCTATATTTCGCTAGATTTTGCCGCTTTTTCGACTTTTGGGATTTTTTTTCTTTTACCTTTTTTTTTTTTTTATATATGGACACAATTCCTGTTATTATCATCATTATTATCATGATTATCATCATTATTATCGTTATCATCATCATTATCATCATCATTATCATCATTATTGCAATTATTATCATCATTATTGCAATTATTATCATTATTATTGCAATTATTGCAGTTATAATATATATTTTTACATCTATACTAATAACAACTACAATAATAATAGTAATAACAATAATAATAACAATAATAACGTCTTTATAATCATTATTTATGTCATTATTTTAGTTAATATCGTTATTACTGTAATTATTACTGTTATAAAAATTATTTTTACAATTATAATACCAGTAAAAATAATAATAATAATAATAATAATAATAATAATAATAATAATAATAATAATAACAATAATGATAATAATAATGATAATAGTAAAAATAGTAATAATCATCAAATGTTATCCAAATTCTCTTTATTCTCACTTTTATCATCATTATTGTCATGATTAATAGAATTCTGGTAATTATTATCGTTATTACCCTAATAATTGCCAGAATCATCAAATGAATGGAAAAAACGTCATTTTGAGTCTCCTCTCAAAAGGCTATATTTCGCTAGATTTTGGCCGCTTTTTCTACTTTTGGGATTTTTTTCTTTTACCTTTTTTTTTATTTTATATGGACACAATTCCTGTTATTATCATCATTACTATCATGATTATCATCATTATTATCGTTATCATCATCATTATCATCATTATCATCATTATTATCATCATTATTGCAATTATTATCATCATTATTGCAATTATTATCCTTATTATTGCAATTATTGCAATTACAATATATATTTTTACATCTATACTAATAACAACTACAATAATAATAGTAATAACAATAATAATAACAATAATAACGTCTTTATGATCATTATTTATATCATTATTTTAATTACTAATAATTAAAATAATGATAATAATAATAATAATAATAATAATAATAATAATAATAATAATAATAATAATAATAATAATAATAATAATAATAATAATAATAATAATGATAATAATGATATTAGTAATAATAGTAATAATCATCAAATGTTATCCAAATTCTCTTTATTCTCACCTTTATCATCATTATTGTCATGATTAATAGAATTCTGGTAATTATTATCATTATTACCCTAATAATTGCCAGAATCATCAAATGAATGGAAAAAACTTCATTTTGGAGTCTACTCTCAAAAGGCTATATTTCGCTAGATTTTACCGCTTTTTCGACTTTCGAGATTTTTTTTCTTTTACCTTTTTTATTATATATGGACAAAATTCGTTATTATCAACATTATTATCATGATTATCATCATTATTATCGTTATCATCATCATTATCATCATTATCATCATTATCATCATTATTGCAATTATTATCATCATTATTGCAATTATTATCATTATTATTGCAATTATTGCAGTTATAATATATATTTTTACATCTATACTAATAACAACTACAATAATAATAGTAATAACAATAATAATAACAATAATTATTATTATTATTGTTATTAATACAGTTATAATATATTTTTTGGAAATAATACTAATAATTAAAGTAATAATAATAATAATAATAATAATAATAATAATAATAATAATAATAATAATAATAATAATAATAATAATAATGATAATAGTAATAATAGTAAGAATCATAAAATGTTATCCAAATTCTCTTTATTCTCACTTTTATCATCATTATTGTCATGATTAATAGAATTCTGGTAATTATTATCATTATTACCCTAATAATTGCCAGAATCATCAAATGAATGGAAAAAACGTCATTTTGGAGTCTACTCTCAAAAGGCTATATTTCGATACATTTTGCCGCTTTTTCGACTTTTGGGATTTTTTTTCTTTCACCCTTTTTTATTATATATGGACACAATTCCTGTTATTATCATCATTATTATCATGATTATCATCATTATTATCGTTATTATCATCATTATCATCATTATCATCATTATCATCATTATTATCATCATTATTGCTATTATTATCATTATTATTGCAATTATTGCAGCTATAATATATATTTTTACATCTATACTAAGAACAACTACAAATAATAATATAATAACAATAATAACAATAACGTCTTTATAATCATTATTTATATCATTATTTTAATTAATATCGTATTACATTAATTATTACTGTTATAATATTATTTTTTTACAATTATACTACCAGTAAAAATAATAATAATGATAATATAATAATAATAATATTAATAAAAATATTATAAAAATTAGTATTATTATAATTATACTTATTATTATTTTTATTGTTATTATTACAGTTAAATATATTTTTTGGGCAATAATGCTAATAATTAAAAAAATAATAATAAAATAACTAATATAAAAATAATAAATAATAATAATAAAATAATCATAAAAAATAATAATAATAATAATAATAATATTAATAATGATAATGATAATGATAATAGCATATTAGTAATAATCATCAAATTGTTATCCAAATTCTCTTTATTCACACTTTTATCATTTTTTAATTGTCATGATTAATAGAATTCTGGTAATTATTATCATTATTACCCTAATAATTGCCAGAATCATCAAATAATGGAAAAAACGCCCATTTTGGAGTCTACAGTTATAATATATTTTTTGGCAAAAATACTAATAATTAAAAAATAAATAAAAATAATAATAATATTAAAAAAATAATAATAATAATAATAATAAAACTATAATAATAATATAATAATAAAAATAAAAATAAAAATAATAATTTTTAATAATAATGATAATAATAATGATAATATAAAATAGTATAATCATCAATGTTATCCAAATTCCCTCTTTATTCTCACTTTTATCATCATTATTGCCCATGATTAATAGAATTCTGGTAATTATTATCGTTATTACCCTAATATTGCCAGAATCATCAAGAATGGAAAAAACGTCATTTTGGAGTCTCCTCTCAAAGGCTATATTTCGCTAGATTTTCCCCGCTTTTTCAACTTTGGGATTTTTTTTCTTTTACCTTTTTTTATTATATATGGACACAATTCCTGTTATTATCATCATTATTATCATGATTATCATCATTATTATCGTTATCATCATCATTATCATCATTATCATCATTATCATCATCATCATCAATCATTATTGCAATTATTATATCATTATTGCAATTATTATCATTATTATTGCAATTATTGCAGTTTATAATATAATTTTTACATCTATACTAATAACAACTACAATAACATAGTAATAACAATAATAACGTCTTTAAATCATTATTTATATCATTATTTTAATTAATATCGTTTTTAAACTGTAATTATTACTGTTATAATAATTTTTTACAATTATACTACCATTAAAAAAAATAATATTTATAATAATAACAATATTTTTATTAATAAAATAGTATAACAATTAGTATCATTATAATTATACTTATTATAAAATTATTATTGTTGTTATTCAGTTATGTTTATTTTTTTTTTGGCAATAATACTAATGATTAAAGTAATAATAATAAATAATAATAATAATAATAAAAATAATAATATAATAATAAAATATAATAATAATAATAATAATAATCATATAATAATAAAAAATAATAATAATAAATAATAAAAATAATAATAATAATAATAATAATGAAATAAATAATAATAATTAGTGAAAATAGTAATAATAGTAAAATTTCATCAAATGTTATCCAAATTCTCGTTATTCTAAACTTTTATCATCATTATTGTCATGATTAATAGAATTTCCCTGGTAATTATTATCATTATTCCCCTAAAAATTTCCCCAAAGAATCATCAAATGATGGAAAAAACGTCATTTTGGAGTCTCCTCTGACAAGACTATATTTCGCTAGACTTTGCCGCTTTTTTCGACTTTGGTGATTTTTTTTCTTTTACCTTTTTTTTATTATATATGGACAGAATTTCTGTTATTATCATCATTATTATCATGATCATCATCATTATTATCGTTATCATCATCATTATCATCATTATCATCATTATTGCTATTATTATCATTATTATTGATATTATTGCAGTTATAGTATATATTTTTACATCTATACTAATAACAACTACAATAAAATATAAAACATTACAATAACAAAATAACGTCTTTATAACATTATTTATATCATTATTTAATTAATATCGTTATTACTGTAATTATTACTGTTATAATAATTATTTTTACAATTATGCTACCAGTAAAAATAATAATAATGATAATCATAACAATAATAATATTAATAACAATATTATAACAATTAGTATTATTATAATTATACTTATTATTATAATTATTGTTATTATTACAGTTATAATATATTTTTTGGCAATAATACTAATAATTAAAGTAATAATAATAATAATAATGATAAATAATAATAATAATAATAATAATAAATAATAATAATAATATTAATAATATGAATGTAATAATAGTAATAATCATCAAATGTTATCCAAATTCTCTTTATTCTCACTTTTATCATCATTATTGTCATAATTAATAGAATTCTGGTAATTATTATCATTATTTCCTCTAATAATTGCCAGAATCATGAAATGAATGGAAAAAACGTCATTTTTGGGGTCTACTCTCAAAGGCTATATTTCGCTAGATTTGCCCCTTTTCGACTTTTGGAATTTTTTTTCTTTTACCTTTTTTATTATATATGGACACAATTCCTGTTATTTTTCATCATTATTATCATGATTATCATCATTATTATCGTTATCATCATCATTATCATCATTATCATCATTATCATCACCGTTATCATCATTATTGCAATTATTATCATCATTATTTTAATTAAAATCGTTATTACTGTAATTATTACTGTTATGATAATTATTTTTAAAATTTATACTACCAGTAAAAATAATATAATGATATAATAACAATAATAATATTAATAACATATTATAACCATTAGTATTATTATAATTAAACTTATTTTTATTATTATTGTTATTATTCAGTTATAATATATTTTTTGGCAATAATACTAATAATTAAAAGTAATAAAATTAATAATTTAATAAAATAATAATAATAATAATAAAATAATTAATAATAATAAAAATAATAATAATAATAATAATGATAATAATAATGATAATAGTAATAATAGTAATAATCATCCCAAAATTATCCAAATTCTCTTTATTTCACTTTTATCATCATTATTGTCATGATTAAAAGAATTCTGGTAATTATTATCATTATTCCCCTAATAAATTTCCAGAAACATCAAATGAATGGAAAAACGTCATTTGGAGTTTACTCTCAAAAGGCTATATTTCGCTAGATTTGCCGCTTTTCACTTTGGGATTTTTTTTCTTTTACCTTTTTTTTATTATATATGGACACAATTCCTGTTATTATCATCATTATTATCATGATTATCATCATTATTATCGTTATCATCATCATTATCATCATTATCATCATTATCATCATCATTATCATCATTATTGCAATTATTATCATCATTATTTTAATTAATATCGTTATTACTGTAATTATTACTGTTATAATAATTATTTTTACAATTATACTACCAGTAAAAATAATAAGAATGATAATAATAGCAATAATAATATTAATAACAATATTATAACAAATAGTATTATTATAATTATACTTATTATTATTATTATTGTTATTATTCAGTTATAATATATTTTTTGGAATAATACTAATAATTAAAGTAATAATAATAATAATAATAATAATAATAATAATAATAATAATAATAATAATAATAATAATAATAATAATAATAATAATAATGATAATAATAATGATAATAGTAATAATAGTAATAATCATCAAATGTTATCCAAATTCTCTTTATTCTCACTTTTATCATCATTATTGTCATGATTAATAGAATTCTGGTAATCATTTTCATTATTACCCTAATAATTGCCAGAATCATCAAATGAATGGAAAAAACGTCATTTTGGAGTAACTCTCAAAAGGCTATATTTCGCTAGATTTTACCGCTTTTTCGACTTTTGGGATTTTTTTTCTTTTACCTTTTTTTATTATATATGGACACAATTCCTGTTATTATCATCATTATTATCATGATTATCATCATTATTATCGTTATCATCATCATTATCATCATTATCATCATCATTATCATCATTATTGTAATTATTATCATCATTATTACAATTATTATCATTATTATTGCAATTATTGCAGTTATAATATATATTTTTACATCTATACTAATAACAACTACAATAATAATAGTAATAACAATAATAATAACAATAATAACGTCTTTATAATCATTATTTATATCATTATTTTAATTAATATCGTTATTACTGTAATTATTACTGTTATAATAATTATCTTTACAATTATACTACCAGTAGAAATAATAATAATGATAACAATAACAATAATAATATTAATAACAATATTATAACAATTAGTAATATTATAATTATACTTATTATTATTATTATTGTTATTATTACAGTTATAATATATTTTTTGGCAATAATACTAATAATTAAAGTAATAATAATAATAATAATAATAATAATAATAAAAATAATAATAATAATATTAATAATAATGATAATAGTAATAATAGTAATAATCATCAAATGTTATCCAAATTCTCTTTATTCTCACTTTTATCATCATTATTGTCATGATTAATAGAATCCTGGTAAATATTATCATTATTACCCTAATAATTGCCAGAATCATCAAATGAATTGAAAAAACGTCATTTTGGAGTCTACTCTCAAAAGGCTATATTTCGCAAGATTTTGCCGCTTTTTCGACTTTTGGGATTTTTTTTCTTTTACCTGTTTTTATTATATATGGACACAATTCCTGTTATTATCATCATTATTATCATGATTATCATCATTATTATCGTTATCATCATCATTATCATCATTATCATCATCATCATAATCATTATCAACATTATTGCAATTATTATTATCATTATTGCAATTATTATCATTATTATTGCAATTATTGCAGTTATAATATATATTTTACATCTATACTAAGAACAACTATAATAATAATAGTAATAACAATAATAATAACAATAATAAACGTCTTTTATCATTTTTTTTCTCATAGTT
>NW_023658842.1:0-22775 GCF_015228065.2 Penaeus monodon | reverse complement strand
GACCTCATGTTGGCATAAGTTTTCTAAAAGAAGAAGATATTCTTCCTGGTAGGAGCTTAAATCCTATGCATCTATCTGCCATTTTAGAAATTAGTAATTAAAGGAATTTCTATATAACTATGATCTGCGGGTGGGAGATTATGCTGTCATTCAATCGAAGTAGGTAAAAATAAAGAAAATATAACTGGTCGAGCTACAGTTAAGGCTTCTCATACAATTATAACAAAACCTAGTACTGCAATTAATGATACTGTAGATCCAATAGATGATATAACATTTCATGCTGTGTAGGCGTCTGGATAATCTGAATAGCGTCGAGGCATACCATTAAGCCCTAAAAAATGTTGAGGGAAAAATGTAATGTTTACCCCAATAAATATAACTAGAAAGTGGATTTTTAATCATTTTGGGTTCAGGGTTAAACCGGTAAAAAGAGGAAATCAGTGGGCAATACCTGCAAAAATACCAAATACGGCTCCTATTGAAAGAACATAGTGGAAGTGGGCTACTACATAATAAGTATCGTGCAAGATAATATCAATAGATGAATTAGCAAGGACAACTCCTGTTAGACCCCCAACTGTAAATAAAAATACAAACCCTAATGCCCAAATTAAAGAAGGACTATAATTCAATTGAGTACCGTGTAATGTTCCTAGTCAGCTGAAGATCTTAATACCCGTCGGGACAGCAATAATTATCGTAGCAGATGTAAAGTAAGCACGAGTATCAACGTCTATACCTACAGTAAATATATGATGAGCTCATACTACAAATCCTAGAACACCAATGGCTAGTATAGCATAGATTATTCCTAATGTTCCAAAAGCTTCTTTTTACCAGACTCTTGACTAATAATATGTGAGATTATCCCAAAAGCAGGAAGAATTAAAATATATACTTCAGGATGACCGAAAAATCAAAATAAATGTTGATATAAGACTGGGTCACCACCTCCTGCTGGATCAAAGAAGGATGTATTTAAATTACGATCTGTTAATAGTATAGTAATAGCTCCTGCTAGGACTGGTAAAGATAACAGTAGGAGTAGAGCTGTAATAAATACTGCTCAAACAAAAAGTGGTATTCGGTCTATAGTTATCCCTGTAGATCGTATATTGATAACGGTCGTTATAAAGTTTACAGCTCCTAAGATTGATGAGACCCCTGCTAAATGTAATGAAAAAATACCTAGATCAACTGAAGCACCTGCGTGAGCAATTCTGGCTGATAAAGGAGGGTATACTGTTCATCCAGTTCCCACTCCTCTTTCGACTATACCTCTAGATAAAAGTAAAGTTAGCGAAGGGGGTAAAAGTCAGAAACTTATATTATTTATTCGGGAAATGCCATATCTGGAGCACCTAACATTAAAGGGACAAGCCAATTCCCGAAACCTCCAATTATAATAGGCATAACTATAAAGAAAATTATAACGAAAGCGTGAGCTGTAACTACTACATTGTAAATTTGGTCATCTCCAATAAGGCTTCCTGGTTGACCTAATTCAGCACGAATAATAAGACTAAGGGCTGTACCTACTATTCCAGCTCAAGCTCCGAAAATAAAATATAGAGTTCCGATGTCTTTATGATTTGTAGAAAATAATCATCGTTGCGTTAGATAAAATGGCTGAGTTATAGGCGATAGACTGTAAATCTATGTACGGGTAAATAACCCTTTTATCATGGCTTTGTAGTGGAAATCAAACAAGACGTCAGACTGCAATTCTGAAGATGCGTGAAACGCCAGAGCTTAAAAGGTTAAAGCTTAGGAGATTCTACTCCTCTTGACAGCTTTGAAGGCTATAAGTTTTGATAACTTAAAGCTTTATAGAATTACCATGAACAGATTAGGGGCAAGTAGACCAAATAAGTTGATATACAATAATGAAGGTGTTAAGACGGATGTACTTATTATTTTTATACCCCATTTAGTACTAGGACTTGAAATTGTAAATGCTATTATAGCAATACGCAAGTAGTAAAATAGAGTCAGAAGGGCCGATATAAGAAGGACTATTAAAATAACAAATATATGGGAGGAAATTATTTCTTGAATGATAAATCACTTGGGAATAAATCCTGTAAAGGGAGGTAAACCCCCTATAGATAATAACGAGGAAAATATAATTATTTTTATTTGCGGTGAGTGTGACGAATAGTTTATAATATGAGAAATATGGAAAGCTTCTTGAAAATTGAATAATATAACAATTGAGGTAGAAATAAAACAATAAAACGAAAAGTATAATAATCAGTTCGTTTCTCTAATCAAGATAGCTGATATTATCCACGCTATATGATTAATAGAGGAATAAGCTATAATTTTACGTAAAAAAGTTTGGTTAATCCCTCCGATTGCTCCTACTAACGCGGAAGAGATAATAGCTGCTGGAATAATGGGCAGATCATTTGAATATAATGTATATGATAATAAAGAGAGAGGAGCAATTTTTTGAATTGTTATTAAGATAATCACTTGAGGTCATTGTAATCCTTCTATAACTCTAGGGAATCAAAAATGAAATGGAGCTGCTCCTGATTTTAACAAAAGAGCCACTGTTATCAACATGATGGCTAGTTCATTAGATGATAATACAAAAGAGGCGGATATAATAATAACCGAAGAACCTAACGCTTGAATTAAAAAGTACTTTAGAGCGGCTTCTGAGGAATATTGATTATTTTTTGAAGAAATTAAAGGAATAAAAGATATTAGATTTAGTTCAAGTCCAATTCAAGCTCCGAATCAAGACGAAGAAGAAATGGAGAGAAGGGTACCTAAAGAGAGAGAAGAAAAAAATAAGACTTGTGAAGAAGAAAGTAAAATTAAAAAGAGAGGGGGTTAGACCCTCATAAATGGGGTATGAGCCCACGAGCTTACTTAGCTTATCTTTTTTGCTGTAAAAAGAATAAACTAATATTAAAGATATACTCTGGTGTATAGTGCACACAAAGTTTTGATCTTTGGGGTAATGGTGTTAATTCCATTGGGTATAAAAAAAGGGCATTTAATGAAGGTAAGATTCATACTTACATGTTTTATCCTATTAAGATAACCCTTTTTCAACTTATTTATAAAAATTAAAATTTTTAAAATATGGGAAAATTAATATTTTTAAGTTTTGTTTAAATTTGTATTATTATAAATTTTGTTTAGGCAAAAAATTTTAATTTTAAACTTTATTAAAAAATATTTAAAAAACCGAATTTACTTTAAAAATTTTTTTAATTAAAATAAAATTATAAAAAAATTTTTTTTATAAAAAAAAAGTTTTTTAAATGAAATTTAATTTTTAGAATTTAATTTAAAAGAAAACTATTTTTTTAAAAAAAATAAAAAAAAATTACGGGACTAAAATATTTTAGCTAAAATAAAATTTTTTCAATGAAGGACATAAATATTTTAATATTTATAGGTCAAAGAACTTTCTTTAATAGTTAAATTTTATTTTAAATAAATAAATTTTTCCATAATTTAAATTAAATAAATTTATATTTAAATTTAGAAGAAAAATTTTTCTTACATTAAAATTTTAAATTAACAAATAAAATAATTTTCTTTTTAAAATTTTAAAAGTTATTTTAATAAAACAACTTTATTTCCTATAAATTTATTTTTTTTTTAAATAAAATTTAAAAAGTTTTAAATTTTAACTAATGTTTTTTCACCGAAGCGTTCTTAAAATCTCGAGGGTTTTTTTTTTTTGGTTTTTATTAAAAAAAAGTATATTAGTAATTATAAATAATCTGTTTTATTTAAAATTATGTTAAATTTTTAAAACTTTGTTTTATTTGCATTTTTAAATTAAACTAAGAAATTATATAAAAAAGGTAATTTGAGGGAAAAGAGCTTTAATTATAAAAAAAATTTAGAATTTTAAATTTACCTCTCTCTTTTTTATATTTTTTTTTTTCTCTATTTATACTTTATTTACAGGAAATTCTTTTTTTTAAGTAAAGTTTTATCCTAGCTTGTTCTTTTTTTTTTTAAGGTAATTAAAAAAAAGTTCAAATTTTTTTAAAATAAGGTTAAATTTTAAAATTTCTAAGAGGGGGTTTTGAAAAAAATTCTATTTAATGAAACAATAAGGGTTTAGAATTTAATCCAATTTATCCTGGTTAAAATTTGGCAGAAAGCCGCTTTTTAGATGAGAGTAAAATGAAAGGAAATTTTAAAAAATTATTTTTTAATTTTTTTTTAAAGCCTTTTTAAATTAAAGGGTGTGTTTTTGATTAAAAAAATAAAATTTTTCTTAATAAGGTTAATGGGTGAAAAGGGATTTTCCCCGTTCCTTTTTTTGAATTTTTTATGGGAAAACAGTTTTTTTCTTGAAAATAAAATTTTTGGGGAATTTAGTTATTAGAGGAAACCTTTCCTATTCGATAAAACACGTTCTTACTTTTATTTTTAATAAATTTTGTAAGTTTTTGGTAATTAAAAAGAGAGAGTTTTTGAAAATATTTACTAGATTTAAAGGTGCACTTAAAAAAAGGAAGAATTTACAATATAAAAATATAGAAAAAAAAAAGGAATCTTTTTTGAAGGTGGAAAAAAAAAAAAGGGATTTTAAAAAACCCCTTATTTTTTAGGTTATTAAAATGGCCTTGCAATTTAAAATAATGTAAATGAGGGTACTGGAAATTTTTTCTAAAATTAAGGGTTTTAATAGTTAAAAAATATTTGGGCATTGTCAAACAGTTATCTTAAATTAAAAATTTAAATGAAAAGGTTTTTTAATTAAAAATAGAAAATTTTTAAAATTTTTTTTGGATAACAAAATTTTTTTAAAAATTAATAGTTGACGTAAAGGGAATAAAAATTTTGAAAAAAATGATAATAAAAAGAAATTAAATTCTTGTCCCGTTAAAATTAGGAAAATAAAATAATTTTTTTTAAAAAAATTTCCCAAAGAAAAAAACTTTTATAAAATTTAAATTTTGTATAATGAAAAATCAAATTTATACTAAGGGAAATTAACGTTTTTATATCTGGGTAGGGTAATTTAAATTTAAAAAATTTTAGGTAATCAAAAGTTTTTAAATTTTAATAAAAAGGGGGGGAAAAGTTTTTGGGTTTCAAACATAGGTTTTTAGTAAAGAATAAATTTATTAAAGCAAAAAAACAGCAATTAAAAAAGTTCAGTTAATAAATTTTTTCTTTTAATTTTAAAAAATGTTTAAAATTGTATGCAATATTTTGTTAAAAAAAAAAATTTTAAAGATTTTTTAAAAATTTTGTTAAAAATAAATAAATAAAATAAATTTTTTTAGATAAAATTTAAAATGGCAAAATTTTTTGTTTTTTAAAAAAAAATTCTATATGAGGTTTAAAAAGTTTAGGCCCAAATTATTTTAAAGGGCCGGTTTTACAGTGGAGGTAGCATCTAGCTTTTATGAAGGGCTGATGAATTTAAAAAATAATTTCCCCGTTAAAAATATTAAAAACAAAATTTTAAATGAAAAGCTTAAAATATTAAGGGAGATAAGCCCTAAAAATTAAAAATTAAAATTTGATTAAAAATTAAAAATTTTAGTATACTTATTTTAATTTGTTTTTGGTGGGGCAGGGAATTAATTTAGAATGCAAATTTTTTATTAAAAAGTTTTTAAAATTAAAAAAAGACCCCTTTTTTAAAAGTTAAAAGGGTTTAAGTTTTAGGGTAAACGTAACCTTTAACCTATGAAAGAATTTCACCCATTTGAATTAAAGGATCCTTAAATCAATAAAAAGGAAAGGTTGTTTGATTAAAATTTTTAAAACTTTTGGAGCCCGGGTGAGGGGCTTTCTACTCTTAAATTTTATTAAACATTTTAGAAAAAGGGATTAATTTTAAAATTTTTTATTTTATATTAATTTTAATTATTGTTGCTTTAAATTTTTCTGGTTTTCCCAATAATTAGTATAATTACAATAATATGTGAAACATTTTTGTTTTTAATTTATTATTAATTTTTGGTTCTGTGGGGTAGCAGTTTTAGGAATAAAATTTTAGGTTATATTGATTTAAATCCTAAAAAGTTGGTTTTTAAGGTTTGAAACCTTTTCTATTTTTAAAGTTTTTTTTAAAAGAACAAAATTTTACCGGTTCAAATTTTTACTTATTTTCTTCCTTTTTTTTAAATTGTTTTTTAATTTTGATTAGTAATATTATGAATGGGGGAATAAACTTTTATTTTATTTTTTTTTATGTTTTACAATGGGGTTTATACACCACTATAAAGAGCATGTCTTCAAAATTCCAAAAATTTTTTAGGAGATTCGAGATTAAAAAAATTTTTGAAGTAAGATTTTTTAAAATTTTATTTTTATTTTTAGTAGGGGTTTTTTGTTTAGTTATTTTAGAGTTACCAAGTGTTATTAAATTTATTTTTTTCCCCTATCTTTTTAATTTGATTTGGTTGTTTAGCAGAGAATAATCCCCCCTTTTATTTCCCGGGGGGGAAATCTGTGTATTGGGTTTATACGAATAAAAGAGTTTTTGGTTTAATTTATACTAAAATTTTTAAAAATCTTTTAAAATAATTTTTATTTTTTGGAGGGATTAATATTTTTATTCTTAAAAATGAAATTTTCCCTTTTGCTTTTTTTACCTTTTTTTGTTAGTAACTTAAAAATTTTCTTAAAAAAACCTGTTTCTAAATTATTTTATTTTTTAAGGGTAAAAAAAAATTTGTTTCATTGTTTATTTAAATGTAATTTTTAAAAAAAAGTTTTTAGGATTGAATTATTAGTTTAAAAAACGTGTTTTTTCACCAAATAAATAAATTTATATTTATATATTAATTAATGGTTAAATAATTTTTTAAGAGAAATAAAAAAAGCGGTTTGAAGTTTTTCTAAGGTTTAAAGGGCCTGAAAATTAAAAAAAAGGAAAAAACTTAAATGTCAAAAATTAATTGATTAAAAAATTTTAATTTTCGAAATTTTTAAGGGAAAAAGGAAAGATAATAAAATAATAGATATTACAAAGGCTAAAAATCCAAATTTTATTAAAAATTGATGTAAAAATAGATTTTTGCAAAAAAAAAATACATCCGGTTTAATATAAGGGGTCAATGGATGGGGGGAAATAAATTTTATTTTTAAAAAATAGGGTTAAAAATGTTAATTAGAAAATTCCTTTTAAAATATGGGAAACCCAGTAATTTTTTAAATTTTTAAAAAAAAAAGAAAATCTTTTGTTAACTTACAAAAAACCACCCTTTTTGTTAGTCCTTTAAATAAGGGAATATAAATTAATTGTTTTGCCCCCAAAGGGGGTTTTTAAAAAAAAATTAAGCAGTTAAATTTTAAGTGAAACCATTTTAAAATTTATTTAAAAAAAAAATTTTGTCCATTTAAAAAAGGGGAAAAAAAAAATTTTACGTTGGTTTCCCAATTTTCCTCAAAAATTTACCCAAGAAGGCGGGCCCCTAAATATGAAGAAAAAAAACCCAGTAACTTTTAAATAACAAAAAAAAAAAAAACCCCCGGGAGGAAACAAAAATAAAAAGAAAGCTTTAATTTTTTAAATTTTTTCCCATAAATTTTAAATCTAAAATAGTTTTAATTTAAAATGTATAAAAATAAAATAATTTAAAGTAAAGGTAAAATTATAACTAAATAAAAGGGAGAAAAAATTTTTTTAAAGGTTTAAATTTCTTTAATAAAAAACCCTTTTTAAAATTTTAAAAAAAAATGGAAATTTCAAAATTGGGGTTGTTAATTAATTAAAAATATTAAAAAAACCAAAAAAAGTTTTTTATTGATAAGTTAAAACCAAATTTATAATTTTAAAAAAAAATTTGAGGGTAAAAAAAAAAGTTAATAAAAGATTAAAAAATTTTGGGGTAAGAAAAAACTTTTTTTTAATTTTAAAATTTTTTTTTGGGAAAAAAAAAAAATTTTTTTGGGTTATTTAAAATATTTATGGGAATTTATTAATTTAAAATAACTTTTAAAGTAAAAGGGAGAAAATTTAAAGTTTTTTTTAAAGTAAAAATTTAACTTTTTTTAAATAAAAAAATTTTTTTAAATTAAAAAATATAAAAACAAAAAGAATTTTTTTAAACCCCGGGGTTTAAAGTTTTTAATTTTATTTAATTAAAAGTTTTTTTGGTTTAAATTTAAGTAAAGGTTTAAAAAATAAAAAAAATGAAATTTCTTTTTTATTTAATATTTTAAATGAAATCGATTTTAAATTTAAAATTTATTTTTGGGGAATTTAAATATAAAGGGAACCTCTTTTTCTATGTTAAAAAGAAAAATTAATTTGATTTGGTTTTTATTTAAAAAAATTAAAACTTTTTTTTAATTTTTAGGGAAAAAGGAAAGGGGAAGGGTTTTTAGGGTTTTCAAACACAAAAAAGGGGTTTTTTTGGTTTATTTTTTAAAAAAAAATTTAAAATTATTTTTAATAAAGGTAATAAAATTTTAAAAATTTTTTTTAAATTTTTATTTAATTTTTGGAAGTTTTAAATATTTTAGTCCTCACAAAAAGGGAAATTAGAGAAAAAAACCTCTTAAAATCTAAATTTTTAAATTAAAAAATGAGGGGTGAAAAATTTTTTTTTAAAACTTTTCTTTTAAAATTATTTAGTACCTAAAATTTTTTACAAAATTTAAAATTTGGGATTTTTGGAAAGGTTTTCTTTGGGTTTATTTAATCTTATAGTTTTTGGGGTTTAGCTTTGGGTTTTTTCGGGAAAAAAGGGGTTTAAAAGGGATAAAAAAAAGGATTTATTTTTAAAAAGGGAAATTTTTTTTTTTAAATAAAAACCTTTTCCCGTTAAGTTTTAATTTTGGAAAATAAAAGGGGAGAAAAAAAATTTTTAAAATTTTGAAAAAAAAAAGGGAAACCCCACAAGGCTTTTTAATGTTTTATTAATTTGTAAATCCCTCTTTTTATATCTTTAATTTTAAAAAAAAAAGGTGTTAATTTAAAAAAAAAGTAGAAAATTGGAAAAATTTATTCCCTTTTTAAATGGGGAAAATGGTTTTCTTTTATTTAAAAATTTTTTTTTTTTAATTTTTTTATTTTCCAAAAGGTTTTAAAAAGGAAAAACTTTTTTTTTTGGGGTTAAAATTCAGGTTTTATAAAAAAATAAGGGTTAGTTTTGAAAATTTTTAAAAGGGAAAGTTTAAAAGGGAAATTTGGTTGTAATTAAAAAATTTAACCCTGAATAAATCTATAGTTCCTTTTAAAAATTAAAGGTTTAAAGGGGATTTTTCCCAAGCCTTGGTTTTTTATAGGTCGAAATTTTTGGTTTTAGAGGGAAAATGGTTTTACCCTTTAAATTGGTCTTTAAATTTTTTTTGGTATTCCCTTTTTAAATTGTTTTTTTGCATAAAAACCAAATTTTTTTTTAAAGGTTTAATAAATTTTTTTCCTTTTTAAAATTTTTGCAGGAGATTTTTTAACGGAACCCCGCTTTCCTTTTTAAATTCCAAAAATTGGGTTAAAATTAAGATTTAAAAAAGGAAGAAAATTTCTTTATTTACTTTTTTTGGGGTTTTTATTAAAAACTTTTTTAATTTTTTTAAGAAAATGGAAATTCAAGGTTAATTTTAAAAAGTTCTTTCGGTAAGGGGGAAAATTTGTTTTCTAAATTATTTAATTTTTTTTTTCCTTTTTTTTTTAAAAGTTTTAAAAAGAAGTGCCTTTTTATTTAAAATTTTAAATTTTTTTTTAAAACTTTTGTGGTTCCAGAAAAGGAAATGAATTCATTTAAACGGGATAAATAGTTTTTTTATTGAAAATTATTTTTTTTGGGAGTTTTGTGGTTTTGGGTTATTTTTCCTTTTTGAAAAAAACAACCTTTTTATTTTTTTTAGAATTTTAATTTTAAATTTTAAAAATTTTTTTAATTTAATTTTTAAACCCTTTTTTTTTTAGTTTTTATATTTATTCCTTTTTTATTTTTAGAAAAAAAATTTTTTTAAAAAATAAAAAAATTTTTTAAAAAAAAGTTTTGTAAAATTAGGCAATATTATTTTTAATTTTTAATTTAGTTTTTCGGGGTATTTAGAAAATTTATAATTCTTGTTTTTTTATAAAAAAAAATAATGCAAAAAACCCCTTTTTAAAGTGGAGATGTGTTTTTTTTTCTTTTTTTTTTTTTTTAAATTGGTTTTTTTTAAATTATGTAAGAATTACCTTTTTAAAAAACTTGGTTTTTTTTTTAAATTTTTAAATTTTTATTTCTTAAACAGGTTTTCCCCTTTTTTTTCCCTTTTCGGGTTGAAAAACCCGGGGGGGAGCTTTTTTTTTAAAAATTTATCGTTTGGCCCTTTAGTCATTAAAAAATTTAAAAAACCCAAAAAATTCATTATTTGTTTTGCCCAAAAGGGTTTATTAAAAAAAAATTTTAATATGTAGGAAAAAAATTCAAAAAAAAGGAATGGAGATAAAAAAATTAAATTTTTTCAAAGGGGTAAATTGTTTATATTTTTATTTGGGAAAAAAAACAATTTTTTCTTTCTTTTTTTAAACCAAAACATGTTTAAAATAAAAAACTTTTAAATTATTTTGCAGTTCATAAAATTAAAATTATGTTAAAGAATTCAAAATACGAAAAATAAAAAGGTTAATTTAAAAATTTTTTTCTTATTTTTTTTTTTTTTGGTTTTTTTTTTAATTTTTTTAAATTTATTTATTTATTTTTTCTTTTTTTTTAAAAAAATTTTCTTTGGGGTTTTTTTTTTAAAAAAATTTTTTTTAAAAAAAAAATTTTATTTTTCCTTTTTTAAAATTTTTCCTATTTAAATATCTTTTAAAAAAAAACTTTTATAAATTCCCTCCTTTTAAAAAAAAAATATTTTTTTAAATTTTTTTTTAATTTTGAAAAAAAAAAAAACCCCCCCTCTTTTTTTTTTTTTTTTCTTTTTTAAACTAACCCTCCTATTACCCGAATATTTGTATTCTTTAACACTATGAATTAGAACCTGACATATAAAAAAAGGTTTTGAAAAAAGCATGTGCTAAAAATGAAAGAAGGAAAAGATCGCAAAAACCAACGTAAAATTCTTTTTATAAAACCCAATTGATTTAAAGGTGATAAAGCAAAAATTTTTTTTAAATCATACTCAAAGTTAGCTCCAGCCCAGCAAAAATATAGTTAAACTGACAAAATAAAAAATATTTTTTGAAAAAAAACGCCCTTCTAAAGGGGGGCTAAAACGAAAAATAAAATTACCCCGGCTGTAATAAAGTAGAGAATGAATAAGGCAGAAAAGGGTAGGAGCTGCTATAGCGCGGAAATCAAGTGAAAAAAAATTTTGTGTCTCTTTTTTATAGCAGCTAGAATTACAAATTACATAAAAGTTTTAAATTTTTAACAGGATATATTTCACAAAAAAATAAGAAATTTCACCACCGTAACAAAAAAATAAAAAAAATGGATAAAAAAAAAGGGCTAATCTCCTACTCGTTTAGAAAGGAGCATTTAATTCCCAGTTTAGCTGATTTTTCATTTTGAAAATAAAAACCCAAGACATATGAAACTAGCCCTTGACCATCTCACCCTGAAGAATTCTAAAAAAATTAGGACTAATAATTAAGAAACCTATAGATAAAACAAAAGCTAATACTAGGTATATAAATCGTTTTATTTTATTATCACCAGACATATATTCCCCTCTAAAATATAATATTAGAAAAAAAAATATTCAAAACAAAAAATAAAAAAAGATTTCAATCTAAAATTAAATTTATAAAAAACAGAGCTAAATTTAAAGTAATAATTTCTTTCAATAAACAAGTTTTTCCTTTTCTAAAAAAAATTAGAGAAAGTACTAAAAAAACCGAGCAACCTCTAAAAAGAAATAATATTGGGAAAAATAAAAAAGAAACTATTATACCACGTTTTAAAATGAAATAAATTCAAAAATTTTTGTCCCAAAAACCAAACTTTTTACTTAAACTTTTTAAAATTTTATAAAAAAACACAAAGCACTCTTTTTTTTAAAAAATTAAAGCTTTTAAGGAAACCAATGTAAGTTTTAGGATCAAATATTCTCGAACCCTTTTCCGGGCAACTGAAAATAAAAGCTCGTAGTATTACCATTTGTTTTAAGAAAATTTATAAAGTAAAAAACAAAAATCTAAAAAAAGATAAAAAAGAAATGAAAATATTTTACCTTTCTTATGATAACCTAAAAATTTTAATCAATTTTCACCTAAAGATTTAGAGTAGGAGGAGCACCCCTTTTCCCTGCTTAAAAAGGAATCATCACAATGCTATTCAGTAAAAAATTTTTATTAATCCTTTAAAATTAATAATCTTCGACTCCCTACCGCTCAAAAACCCCAATTTACCCAAAAACGGGAATAAACAGAAGAACATAAACCTGACCAATTATAACTAACGCCCCATTTAAACCTCAAAAAAAAAATATAAAAGGGGCCCGAAAAACAGGCCTTATGGGGTACAGAAGAAAAAGAAAATTTTTTAAACCCTTTTATATCTACTTGACGTAAACATATAGACTTACTATACCCCTCTACTAAACAATTCAATTCCAATCAAGATTACTTTGTTGCTTCCCCAAAAAAAAATAATACCGAATCAATCCATAACCTTAGTTTTAAAAAAAAAACCGCCTGCCAGAAATTTTTGAACCCGAAAACGGTGCTTCTAAAGCTTTTGGTAGTAAAAAAAAACTAAAAAATATGGGAAATTTTTACAAAAAAAGGGGAAAAAAACAGTTACCACTATCATAAAAGGAGATAAAAACCTTTTCCCTCACATTTTCTACTAAACCCAAAAGTTAAGCTACCTTTTATTTTATATAAAAAATTAAAGATAGTAAAAGAGGAATGAAGCAAATAGAGTATAAAATAACATATTCCCCCAGCCTCAGTCTTTGGGGCTGAAAACCCCTAAACCCTAAAATAAAAAATAAAGTGGGAATTAAAGATCTTCAAAACGATATAAAACAACAAATAATCATTAACTAAAAAAATTTATAATAAAAAAAAAAAAAGAAAAAATTTTAAACCATTTAAAAAAGGAGGGATAATTATTTTTTTTAAAATTTTTTGTCTTAGCAAACAACAAGGCAGAATCCAAAAATTTAATAAGATTAAGATATAACCCAAAGAATCAACTCGAAACATCCCCCTATTTATATAATTGTAAAAATCATGTGACAATAAATAATTATAAGAAAGAAAGAATAAAAAAGAACTTGAACAGATCAGTTTTACCGGCAGTATCAATATAATACAAGATAATAAGAATTTTAACATTTTTAATACTCTGAATCTTCTAAAGAAATCGTTACCATGTGTACGGACTACAGAACAAAAAAGAGTAGTCCTAAGCACCCTCACAAGCTGAAAAAGTTAAAAAAATAATACAAAGAACTTTTGACCTAATTAGAAAATGTAATTTTAAAAATTAAAAAAAATGTTTAGATAAATTCCAAATCAATAACGTTTTTAAAATGTTTACTTTTAGAAACAAAAACTCATAAACCACATAATACTTACTATAGGAAAAATGTAAAAAAAAAATTAAGAATTAACTTTAGTTTAATAGTTTAAATAAAACACTGGTCTTGAAATCAGAATTTGAATTTTAAATCTTCTTAAAAGATCAGAGAAAAGATTTGCCTCTTTATCATTTCCCCCCAAAAATAACTTTTAATTTTAAACTTTTTCTCTGTATTTCATTTATTTTTATATTTTCACCAAAATTATTATTTATCTTTTATTTTTCACGTTTACTTTCCCTTGCTATGGGCTTATATTCAAAATTAAACTGTAAAAAATCTGTGTTACAGGGTTTATCAATAAATTCTTTTTTTTTCCTATATTTTATTTATTATTTTCCTAGGGCAATTTTATTCTTTTTTTTATGTGCATCCTTAGTTTCTAATGGTCCTTTAGTTTTTTCTACCTCTTTACTTTTTAGTATTTTAATAAAGTTTTCAGAAGTTTACAAAATATTTATAGATCCATTTTTAGTAAAACCCTCTTCCCAAAAAACATCACATTAAGACCTTTTTCTTCAACCCCTATATTATTAAGATTATTTAAAATTTAATTTTTACCCCCCTCCTTTTTTTTTGTATTATTTTTGTTATTAACATTAATCGTGTAGTAAAAAATTATAAATTTTTTTTGGCCCTTTACGAACTACCTCACCTAATTAATGAAAAACCCAAATCGTAAATCACACCCTTTTTTAAAATTTTAAATGGAGTGTTTTTGACCTCCAGCCCCAGCTAACATTTAAAAATTTTGTGAAATTTTGGTTCTCTCCTTTGGGTTTTATGCTTAGTTATTCAAATCGTTATGGATTTTTTTTTAGCTATACATTACTGCTCATGGACCTAGCATTCTCTAGTGTACCCAAATTTTTTGGAGATGAAATTTAGGTGACTTCCCGAACGTTACATGCTAAGGGAGCGTTTTTTCTTTTTTTGTCTGTATATACATACCGGAGAGGATTTTTTAGGATCTTTTTTTATATATACATGTGATCTAGGTGTATTATTTTTCTACTGTTATAGCGACTCCCTTTCTTAGGAATGTGTTACCTTGAGGACAAATATCATTGGGGACCCACTGAATCGAATTTTTTTTCAGATTCCATATTTTGGGTACAGATCTTGTACAATGAATTGAGGGGTTTTTGCAGTCGATAATGAAAATTTAACTCGATTCTTCATTTTTCATTTTTTTTTCCCCTTTTTATCGTAGCAGCAGCAACATTATTCATATCTTTTTTCATCAAACGGGATCTAAAAATCCGCTAGGAATTTTTAGTATTAGAACAAAGTACCTTTTATCTTATTTACTTTTAAAAGATATTACGGTTTTACGAATGCTAGCAGGACTTTTTTTCTATTAACATTTTTAAACCCTTATTTTTTGGGAGATCCAGACAACTTTTTCCCCGCCAATCCCTTTTTACCCCCCCCTTTTCAACCGGAGTGATTTTTTTATTTGCATTATCTATTTTACGATCAATTCCTAAAAATTTAGGAGGTGATTGCCTTGTAATATCTATCCTCTTTTTTATTAATCTTCCCTTTTTTCCCCAGTAGCAAAATTTCGAAGAAACGTTTTACCCTTTAAATAATTATATTTTGATCTTTAGAAGTTTTTGTTTTTATTAATTTGGTTTGGGGGCCCGGGCCCCGTTAAAGCCCTTATGAAATTTACGGTCAGACCTGATTTTCTTTATTTTCTTATATATATTAACCCACTTACATTTAATGAGGGTGATACTAGATTAGTTTTTTTGGCTGTGGGAAAAGCACGTTTTTTTGAAAGCTCGAAATAGAGGTTCGAATCCTCTAAAAACTTTTCTAAAAATTTAAAAAAAGTTATAAAAACAAATGAAACAAAAGTTTTTCCCCCTATAAAAAAATACAAAAATTTAGAGCAACAGGTAAAAATTTTTTTAACCCAAAAATATATAAGTTATCATAGGGAAAAACGTGGAAAGGTACCCGGACTCAAAAAAAAGCAAAAGCGACCATTACAAGTTTAAGAAAATAAAAAGGGGGACTGTTTAAAAATCCCCCTAAAAAAAATTAAAGAGAATAAATTATAAAAAAAAGATTTTTGCATATTCAGCTAAAGATTAAAGCAAAACCACCTCTTCTTTTTCAGTTTTAAAACAGAAGAGTTCAGATTTCCCTCAGCGAAATCAAAAGGGGTTCGTTAGTCCTGTAAACATGGGGAAAATCAAATTTAAAGATAGGGGAAAAAATAAACAGAGTAATAACATCATTTGTCAGTCAAAAAGCTAAATAAAAAACCCCCTACTAAAAAAAAAAAAAGAAAATAAAATTAAAGCAAGTTTACTTCAATGAAATTTTTTTAAATACTGTCGAAATCTACCTAAAAAGGGAATATTGGAATTAAAAGACATCCAGTTTATAGTGGTGTAACACCTATTTAGTACAAAAAAAAAAAAATAAGTACATAGTAAATTTTTATTACCCCAGTTCATAAGGTTTTACTAACAGACAATTAAAAAAAAACAAAAACAAAAAACAGGAGAGAAAAAAAAGGTAAAAAATTTTTGAAAAAAAAAGGTAAGTTTTTGTTTTTTAGTAAATAACTTAACCATCAGAAAAAAGGTTGTAACAAACCTATAAAACCAATTTATTAGGACCTTTACAAATCGAAATAACCTAAAATTTTACTTTCCAGAAAAAAGTAAAAAAATGCTACCCCTACAGAACAAAAAGATTAATAATAAGAAATTAATAACTAAAATTTAATGTTATCACAGTATATTTGTAGATAATTACTCACATTTTGGATCCTAAGCCCAATGCATATTCCCAAAGCAAAAAAATAAATTAAAAATTTAATCATATAAATAAAATTTATTTTAATATTTAATCCTTTTCGTACAAAGATTTATAATAAAATTAAGAGATAAAAAACCGACCGGCTCAGCCGGTCTGAACTCAAACAGTAAGGATTTAAAGGTCGAACAGCCTTCCTTTAAACTGTGCATTAAAAGGATACTTAATTAACACGGGGTCGCAAACCTTTTTTCGATGGGGGGACTCTCAAAAAAAGATTACGCTGTTATCCCTAAAGTAATTTAATTTTTTAATTTTTAATAAAGGACAAATTTTTTAAATTATACTTTTTAAAAAAATTTTTTAAAGAACATTTTACTAATTATTTTCCCCGTCCCCCCAACGCAAAAAAACATTAATTAAAACAAGTTTACTAAAAAAATTTTAAAATTTAATCAAATATTTAAGTTTTTTGGGTTTACGTCCCCTTAAAAGTTTAAACCTTTTTCATTAAAATTTAAATTTCAACATTAAAAATGAGAAGATTTATTTTTTGTCCAAAACCATTCATACAAGCCTTAAATTTAAAAAAGACTAATGTTTATGCTCCCTTTCGCAGGGTCAGAACCGGGGCCCTTTAAAAAATAATTCGGGGGGAGGTAGATTATATAAAATCATAGACATTTTTTGATAAACAGGCAAAATTTAGTATTTGCCGAGTCCTTTAATTATATCTAAAAAAAATAAAAATATATACATTTTTTAATGTATTTTTAAAAAAAAATGTATTTTACTAATAAAATCTTTATAACTTAGGTATTTTATTTTAACAAAATTTTGGTCCCAAAAGTTAGATTATTTTTATTAAATGATAAAGAAAAATTAATTTAACTAGAACTTTTTTAAAATTTAAGTGTTTTAAGCCTAATTAAAAAAATAAAATAATTATTCAATACAAACACCCCTATGTTAGAACAAGAAGCTTTTCCCTCCTATTTTTTTATATTTAAAGTTTTGATTCCTAAAATAAATCAAATTAAAATTTAATTCCCCAATAACCAGATATAAAAAAAAACGATTAGTTTTTCAACTAGTATAAATTTGATAATTTATTAATACGAAAACTATATTTTTATAAAGTCTTTTTTTTTCGGGTTTTCTTTAAAAATAAATTTTTTGATTTTCCCAAATAACAAGGTACAAGAATTTAACTTTACTTTTTTTTTAATAATTTTTCAAATTATTTCATCTTTCCTTTACAGTATTTTAATCTTAATTTATTAAAAAATATTTCGATTCCTCTACAAAAAAAATAATTTCAAAAAAAATTTCTTACTTCTTAAATAAGAAAACCATGTTTGCATTAATAAGATTTAATTTTAAAAGATACACTGATTTGCCAAGAACTTCAAAAAGAAAGTGAGATGTTACTATTCAAGCCCCATCTTGAATTTCTGGGGCATTTTCCCAGTAACCTACATGTTACGATTTTATTCGCTTAAATTGACGAGAGCGACGGGCGATTTTTAATAACCTAGAGCAAAAAAAAAAGTCTTGTTAAATTTTTTTTTTTTAAATCCACCTCAATAATAAAGATTCCTTTATATTTCGTATATTTTAATATATTGAACCCATCTTTCCTTACATAAGCTGCCCCTTTGTTTAATATACTAGCTAAACTATTTCAAAACTCAAAACATCTTATTAAAGTTCCCTAATAATGACGGTATACAAACTGTAAAAATTTAAAAAATAAAGAAAAGTTTTTCGGGTTTATCGATTATAGGACAGGTTCTCTAAATAGACAAATTCCCGCCAACCTTGAGTTTCAAGATAAAACTGTTTAGTACCCAGGAATTATAATTCAAATAAAGGTAACGGGGTACTAATCCGGGTTCACCCCCTTATCTTAACAGCTTCAATTAAGTTTAAAAACTTTTTTTTTTATATTTATAAAAAAAAAAGATTTCACCCTTTTTTAATATAGGTTTAAAAAGAAAAAAATTAATAAATAAAAACGTTTTTAACCAAATTTTTTTTCTTTTTCCCTCTCAGTCTAACCGCGGTGCTGGCACAAATTTAACCAGGTTTAATTGGGGATTACCAATTCAAAACGTCATTTATTGATTAGCATTAGGTACTGAAAATTTTATTTCTTAAAGAAACCTCTACTTTCAGACAATTTTTAAACCCTTTATTTTTAATAAAACCTATTGTAACATTAAGATTAATGTACCATTAACCAAAAAAATGAAAGAACAAGCTAGGATAAAATTTACTTAAATAAGAGCATTTATTAATGAAACACTAAAAAGTTTAAAATAGATGTAAAAAATTTTGAGATAAAGAATGTTTAAGAGGTAACTTAAAAATTATAACATTTTATAATTAGAATCTTTTCTGGCCTCAACTCCCTTTTTTATATAATTCTTAATTTAAAATTAAATGAAAAGGAATATAAAATTTTAAAGTTACAAAATTTAAAAAATTTTAAACTAACAGCATCTTTTTAAATTACAATAGTATTTATTTTTAAAATAAAACAAAAATCCCTGACGTTTTTTAAAAAAACGCCGGGGATATACATTTATTTAAAAGGTTTTTAAAATTTGTTTAAAATTTTTTAAAACAAAAAATTATATAGTAATATAAGTTGTTTTTTAAAAATAATATTTTAAATTTTTAAAAAGATATTATATATATGTTTTTGATTATATATTAATTTTGATGTAGAAAACCCTTTTTCTATCTAAATTAAAAAAAACTTTATTGAATACAAGTATGGAAATTTATTTTATATGAAAAAAATAAAGATTAGACGTAGTAAAGATGTTTTTGACCCTGATAAAAAATATTTTGTAAATATTTTATGTCTCTTTACATTGTATTTAAAGATAATTAATATAGACTAGTAAAATATTAGACCCCATTTGTAATATGTAATTTTATTTTTTTTTAAAATTAAAATAGTGTCTTTTATATAAAAACTAAATTCTAGCAGATTAAAGTTCACCCTTTCAAGAAGCACTTTTTTTATACAGATAAAATTAATATAATATATATATTTTTAATTTAAAAAAAATTTTTAAAAGTGAAAAGCGGTTAAAAATATTTAATTAATTTTATAGATTAAAAATTTAAGTTTTTAGCTTATCAAAAGTTTACTACACTAATATCTAAATTAATACAACTTAAAAAAATATAGTAATCTTTACTATATTTAATAATTAATTTTTATATAAAATGAAGTGCCTGAAAAGGATATCTTGATAGGATAAAACATGTAAGTATGAATCTTACCTTCATAAATGCCCTTTTTTATACCAATGGAATTAACACCATACCCCAAAGATCAAAACTTTGTGTGCATATACACCAGAGTATATCTTAATATTAGTTTATCTTTTACAGCAAAAAAGATAAGCTAAGTAAGCTCGTGGGCCATACCCATTTATGAGGGTCTAACCCCTCTCTTTTTAATTTTACTTTCTTCTTCACAAGTCTTATTTTTTTCTTCTCTCTCTTTAGGTACCTTCTCTCCATTTCTTCTTCGTCTTGATTCGGAGCTTGAATTGGACTTGAACTAAATCTAATATCTTTTATTCCTTTAATTTCTTCAAAAAATAATCAAATATCCTCAGAAGCCGCTCTAAAGTACTTTTAATTCAAGCGTTAGGTTCTTCGGTTATTATTATATCCGCCTCTTTGTATTATCATCTAATGAACTAGCCATCATGTTGATAACAGTGGCTCTTTTGTTAAAATCAGGAGCAGCTCCATTTCATTTTTGATTCCCTAGAGTTATAGAAGGATTACAATGACCTCAAGTGATTATCTTAATAACAATCAAAAAATTGCTCCTCTCTCTTATTATCATATACATTATATTCAAATGATCTGCCCATTATTCCAGCAGCTATTATCTCTTCCGCGTTAGTAGGAGCAATCGGAGGATTAACCAAACTTTTTACGTAAAAATTATAGCTTATTCCTCTATTAATCATATAGCGTGGATAATATCAGCTATCTTGATTAGAGAAACGAACTGATTATTATACTTTTCGTTTATTGTTTTATTTCTACCTCAAATTGTATATTATTCAATTTTCAAGAAGCTTTCCATATTTCTCATATTATAAACTATTCGTCACACTCACCGCAAATAAAAATAATATATTTTCCTCGTTATTATCTATAGGGGGTTTACCTCCTTTACAGGATTTATTCCCAAGTGATTATCATTCAAGAAAATAATTTCTCCCATATATTTGTTATTTTAATAGTCCTTCTTATATCGGCCCTTCTGACTCTATTTTACTACTTGCGTATTGCTATAATAGCATTTACAATTTCAAGTCCTAGTACTAAATGGGGTATAAAAATAATAAGTACATCCGTCTTAACACCTTCATTATTGTATATCAACTTATTGGTCTACTTGCCCCTAATCTGTTCATGGTAATTCTAAAAGCTTTAAGTTATCAAAACTTATAGCCTTCAAAGCTGTCAAGAGGAGTAGAATCTCCTAAGCTTTAACCTTTAAGCTCTGGCGTTTCACGCATCTTCAGAATTGCAGTCTGACGTCTTGTTTGATTTCCACTACAAAGCCATGATAAAAGGGTTATTTACCCGTACATAGATTTACAGTCTATCGCCTATAACTCAGCCATTTTATCTAACGCAACGATGATTATTTTCTACAAATCATAAAGACATCGGAACTCTATATTTTATTTTCGGAGCTTGAGCTGGAATAGTAGGTACAGCCCTTAGTCTTATTATTCGTGCTGAATTAGGTCAACCAGGAAGCCTTATTGGAGATGACCAAATTACAATGTAGTAGTTACAGCTCACGCTTTCGTTATAATTTTCTTTATAGTTTGCCTATTATAATTGGAGGTTTCGGGAATTGGCTTGTCCCTTTAATGTTAGGTGCTCCAGATATGGCATTCCCCGAATAAATAATATAAGTTTGACTTTTACCCCCTTCGCTAACTTACTTTATCTAGAGGTATAGTCGAAAGAGGAGTGGGAACTGGATGAACAGTATACCCTCTTATCAGCCAGAATTGCTCACGCAGGTGCTTCAGTTGATCTAGGTATTTTTTCATTACATTAGCAGGGGTCTCATCAATCTTAGGAGCTGTAAACTTATAACGACCGTTATCAATATACGATCTACAGGGATAACTATAGACCGAAATACCACTTTTTGTTTGAGCAGTATTTATTACAGCTCTACTCCCACTGTTATCTTTACCAGTCCTAGCAGGAGCTATTACTATACTATTAACAGATCGTAATTAAATACATCCTTCTTTGATCCAGCAAGGAGGTGGTGACCCAGTCTTATATCAACATTTATTTTGATTTTTCGGTCATCCTGAAGTATATATTTTAATTCTTCCTGCTTTTGGGATAATCTCACATATTATTAGTCAAGAGTCTGGTAAAAAAGAAGCTTTTGGAACATTAGGAATAATCTATGCTATACTAGCCATTGGTGTTCTAGGATTTGTAGTATGAGCTCATCATATATTTACTGTAGGTATAGACGTTGATACTCGTGCTTACTTTACATCTGCTACAATAATTATTGCTGTCCCGAGGGTATTAAGATCTTCAGCTGACTAGGAACATTACACGGTACTCAATTGATTATAGTCCTTCTTTAATTGGGCATTAGGGTTTGTATTTTTATTACAGTGGGGGTCTAACAGGAGTTGTCCTTGCTAATATCTATTGATATTATCTTGCACGATACTTATTATGTAGTAGCCCACTTCCACTATGTTCTTTCAATAGGAGCCGTATTGTATTTTTGCAGGTATTTGCCCACTGATTTCCTCTTTTTACCGGTTAACCCTGAACCAAAATGATTAAAAATCCACTTCTAGTTATATTTATTGGGGTAAACATTACATTTTTCCCTCAACATTTTTAGGGCTTAATGGTATGCCTCGACGCTATTCAGACTATCCAGATGCTTATACAGCATGAAATGTTATATCATCAATTGGGTCTACAGTATCATTAATTGCAGTACTAGGTTTTGTTATAATTGTATGAGAAGCCTAACTGTAGCTCGACCAGTTATATTTTCTTTATTTTTACCTACTTCGATTGAATGACAGCATAATCTCCCACCCGCAGATCATAGTTATATAGAAATTCCTTTAATTACTAATTTCTAAAATGGCAGATAGATGCATAGGATTTAAGCTCCTACCAGGAAGAATATCTTCTTCTTTTAGAAAACTTATGCCAACATGAGGTCACTTAGGTTTACAAGATAGAGCTTTCCTCTTATAGAACAATTAATTTTTTCCATGATCACGCTATAGTAGTATTAATTTAATACAACATTAGTTGGATATATAATATCAACTTTTATTTTTTTAATAATTTATGAACAAAATCGTTATCTATATGGCAAGGACAAACTATGAAATTGTATGGACGTATTCGACTTTTTACAATTGAATTACCTTTACATTATCAATATTATAGAGATGTTT
>NW_023658841.1:0-22780 GCF_015228065.2 Penaeus monodon | reverse complement strand
CCGTTGTCTCTTGTGAACCGTTGTCTTGGTAAATTACTCAGACTGGGAGAGTGCGTATGTAGTGCATGTGATTTAGCATGACTAGATCCAGCACTCGTCCAATCTGACGATATGATTTCATCTCGGCACTGCTGATAATTAGCCAGGTTGATCTTTCTTCGGAGAATGAATTTATTACATCATCACTGGGAAAGGTTCACCTGGGCTTCAAAGAAGCGTCACGGGAAATGCTAAAGCAGCTATTCGACAAGAAATGATATATCAACACGAGAGCAAATACCATTGAATGATATTCATCTAATCATTATTTAGAATAATTAAAGAACACTAGTTGAAAGAATTATTATTAATAATTGATTATAAACAGTACGTTGAAAGAAATAGTAATACATCGAGAGATAATTATATTGAATTAAATCATTAATAATTAACAAGAATACATTAGTAGAAAGAAATAATATTAATACATTGATCGAATACCTTAATAATTATCAAGAATACATTGGTAGAAAGAAATGATATTAACACTATTGATAGAAAGAAATTATTATAAACAATACGTTCAAAGAAATAGTAATAGATTGAAATAAATGATATGAATGTATTTCAATAAAGCTTTCTTAAACCTGAATAGTGGAGGAAATAATATTAATATAGTGAAAGAGATGATGTTTGATAGTTGTGAAGAAATCCTATTAAAGTAAAGAAATGCGGGAACTGGGGACGCGAGTAGATAGATCATTGTTGAAAGAAATGATATTATGGAAAGCATATGTGGGAACTGGGGACACGAGTAGATAATTGTCAATCCGAATAGAGAATTGTGAATGATCTGATCATGTGATTATTGTATAAATGTTATCGGTGAAGGAATATTGGCAGTACACTCGCTCTAAATGAGCCCAGGTGAACCCTTCTTGGGAAGATGAAAAATTCACAGCATCACTGGGAAAGGTTCACCTGGGCTTCAACAAATATGAATGCAACCGTTGTCTCTTGGTGAACCGTTGTCTCTTGGTAAATGTATCTCAGACTGGGAGAGTGCGTATGTAGTGCATGGTTGATTTTAGCATGACTAGATCCAGCACTCGTCCAAATCTGACGATATGATTTCATCTCGGCACTGCTGATAATTAGCCCAGGTTGATCTTTCTTCGGAGAATGAATTTATTACATCATCACTGGGGAAGGTTCACCTGGGCTTCAAAGAAGCGTCACGGGAAATGCTAAAGCAGCTATTCGACAAGAAATATGATATATCAACACGAGAGCAAATACCAAATCTGATATGATATTCAATCTAATCATTATTTAGAATAAATTAAAAGAACACTAGGTTGAAAGAATTATTATTAATAATTGATTATAAACAGTACGTTGAAAGAAATAGTAATACATCGAGAGGATAATGATATATTGAAATAAATCTTAATAATTAACATTAGTAGAAAGAATATATTAATACATTGACGAATACCTTAATAATTATCAAGAATACATTGGTAGAAAGAAATGATATTAACATTATTGGTAGAAAGAATTATATAACAATACGTTCAAAAATCATATGATTAAATGAAATGATATGAATGTATTTCAATAAAAGCTTTTTAACCTGATAGTGGAGAAATATGATTAATATAGTGAAGAGATGATGTTTGATAGTTGTGAAGAATCCTATTAAGTAAAAAAATGCGGGAACTGGGACGCGAGTAGATAGATCATTGTTGAAAGAAATGATATTATCGAAAGCATATGTGGGAACTGGGGACACGAGTAGATAATTGTCAATCCGAATAGAGAATTGTGAATGATCTGATCATGTGATTATTGTATAAATGTTATCGGTGAAGGAATATTGGCAGTACACTCGCTCTAAATGAGCCCAGGTGAACCCTTCTTGGGAAGATGAAAAATTCACAGCATCACTGGGAAAGGTTCACCTGGGCTTCAACAAATATGAATGCAACCGTTGTCTCTTGGTGAACCGTTGTCTTTGGTAATGTATCTCAGACTGGGAGAGTGCGTATGTAGTGCATGGTTGATTTTAGCATGACTAGATCCAGCACTCGTCCAAATCTGACGATATGATTTCATCTCGGCACTGCTGATAATTAGCCCAGGTTGATCTTTCTTCGGAGAATGAATTTATTACATCATCACTGGGAAAGGTTCACCTGGGCTTTAAAGAAGCTTCGAGGGAAATCGTGTAGCAGAAGTAAATGAGTATAGTTTTCAGCCCAGGTTGACCTTTCTTCTGAGGATGGCTTACTAATTGCATCACTGGGAAAGGTTCACCTGGGCTTCAAAGAAGCGTCACGGGAAATGCTAAAGCAGCTATTCGACAAGAAATATGATATATCAACACGAGAGCAAATACCAAATCTGATATGATATTCAATCTAATCATTATTTAGAATAAATTAAAAGAACACTAGGTTGAAAGAATTATTATTAATAATTGATTATAAACAGTACGTTGAAAGAAATAGTAATACATCGAGAGGATAATGATATATTGAATTAAATCATTAATAATTAACAAGAATACATTAGTAGAAAGAAATAATATTAATACATTGATCGAATACCTTAATAATTATCAAGAATACATTGGTAGAAAGAAATGATATTAACACTATTGATAGAAAGAAATTATTATAAACAATACGTTCAAAGAAATAGTAATAGATTGAAATAAATGATATGAATGTATTTCAATAAAGCTTTATTAAACCTGAATAGTGGACGAAATAATATTAATATAGTGAAAGAGATGATGTTTGATAGTTGTGAAGAAATCCTATTAAAGTAAAGAAATGCGGGAACTGGGGACGCGAGTAGATAGATCATTGTTGAAAGAAATGATATTATCGAAAGCATATGTGGGAACTGGGGACACGAGTAGATAATTGTCAATCCGAATAGAGAATTGTGAATGATCTGATCATGTGATTATTGTATAAATGTTATCGGTGAAGGAATATTGGCAGTACACTCGCTCTAAATGAGCCCAGGTGAACCCTTCTTGGGAAGATGAAAAATTCACAGCATCACTGGGAAAGGTTCACCTGGGCTTCAACAATATGAATGCAACGTGTCTCTTGTAACCGTTGTCTCTTGGTAAATGTATCTCAGACTGGGAGAGTGCGTATGTAGTGCATGGTTGATTTTAGCATGACTAGATCCAGCACTCGTCCAAATCTGACGATATGATTTCATCTCGGCACTGCTGATAATTAGCCCAGGTTGATCTTTCTTCGGAGAATGAATTTATTACATCATCACTGGGAAAGGTTCACCTGGGCTTTAAAGAAGCTTCGAGGGAAATCGTGTAGCAGAAGTAAATGAGTATAGTTTTCAGCCCAGGTTGACCTTTCTTCTGAGGATGGCTTACTAATTGCATCACTGGGAAAGGTTCACCTGGGCTTCAAAGAAGCGTCACGGGAAATGCTAAAGCAGCTATTCGACAAGAAATATGATATATCACACGAGAGCAAATACCAAATCTGATATGATATTCAATCTAATCATTATTTAGAATAAATTAAAAGAACACTAGGTTGAAGAATTATTATTAATAATTGATTATAAACAGTACGTTGAAAGAAATAATACATTGGTAGAAAGAAATGATATTAACACTATTGATAGAAAGAAATTATTATAAACAATTAGTAATAGATTGAAATAAATGATATGAATGTATTTCAATAAAGCTTTATTAAACCTGAATAGTGGACGAAATAATATTAATATAGTGAAAGAGATGATGTTTGATAGTTGTGAAGAAATCCTATTAAAGTAAAGAAATGCGGGAACTGGGGACGCGAGTAGATAGATCATTGTTGAAAGAAATGATATTATTAAAGCATATGTGGGAACTGGGGACACGAGTAGATAATTGTCAATCCGAATAGAGAATTGTGAATGATCTGATCATGTGATTATTGTATAAATGTTATCGGTGAAGGAATATTGGCAGTACACTCGCTCTAAATGAGCCCAGGTGAACCCTTCTTGGGAAGATGAAAAATTCACAGCATCACTGGGAAAGGTTCACCTGGGCTTCAACAAATATGAATGCAACCGTTGTCTCTTGGTGAACCGTTGTCTCTTGGTAAATGTATCTCAGACTGGGAGAGTGCGTATGTAGTGCATGGTTGATTTTAGCATGACTAGATCCAGCACTCGTCCAAATCTGACGATATGATTTCATCTCGGCACTGCTGATAATTAGCCCAGGTTGATCTTTCTTCGGAGAATGAATTTATTACATCATCACTGGGAAAGGTTCACCTGGGCTTTAAAGAAGCTTCGAGGGAAATCGTGTAGCAGAAGTAAATGAGTATAGTTTTCAGCCCAGGTTGACCTTTCTTCTGAGGATGGCTTACTAATTGCATCACTGGGAAAGGTTCACCTGGGCTTCAAAGAAGCGTCACGGGAAATGCTAAAGCAGCTATTCGACAAGAAATATGATATATCAACACGAGAGCAAATACCAAATCTGATATGATATTCAATCTAATCATTATTTAGAATAAATTAAAAGAACACTAGGTAGAAAGAAATAATATTAATACATTGATCGAATACCTTAATAATTATCAAGAATACATTGGTAGAAAGAAATGATATTAACACTATTGATAGAAAGAAATTATTATAAACAATACGTTCAAAGAAATAGTAATAGATTGAAATAAATGATATGAATGTATTTCAATAAAGCTTTTTAAACCTGAATAGTGGACGAAATAATATTAATATAGTGAAAGAGATGATGTTTGATAGTTGTGAAGAAATCCTATTAAAGTAAAGAAATGCGGGAACTGGGGACGCGAGTAAATAGATCATTGTTGAAAGAAATGATATTATCGAAAGCATATGTGGGAACTGGGACACGAGTAGATAATTGTCAATCCGAATAGAGAATTGTGAATGATTACTGATTATGTAAATTTATCGGTGAAAATATGGCAGTAATTACCATTAATGAAGCCCGCAGTGAAGCCCTTCTTGGAAGTAAAAATTCACAGAATACTGGGAAGTTCATGGGCTTCAAGAATATGAATCACGTTGTCCTGGAACGTTATTTGGAAATGTATCTGACTGGGAATGGAATGTAGTGATGTTGTTTTAGCATACTAGAATCGAGCATCGTCAAATTGATATAATTTCATCTCGGAGTGATATTGCAGTACTCTTCTTGGAGAGAATTTGTACACTTCACTGGGAAAAGTTCACTGGCTTAAAGAACCGTTCGAAGGAAATGTGAACAGAGTAATGATATAGTTTTCGACCGTTGACTTTCTTGAGATGCTTACTAATTCATCACTGGGAAGTTCACCGGCTTAAAGAAGTCGGAAATGTGCAGATTTGACAAGAATATATATACACCAGAGCATTACCAAATCTGATATGATATTCAATCTACATATTGAATAATTAAAGAACGTTGGAATGAATTTTATAAAATTATTAAACTACTGAAAGAAAGTACCTGACTTAAGGATATTGAATAAATCATTGAATAATACAAGAAAATAGTAAAAGAACTATTCATATTGATAATAATATATTAAATAGTATACATGAGAATGGAAATTAATTAAACATTAATATTACAATAAAGAAAAATATATACTTGAGAATACCTTAATAATTATCAAGAATAATTGTAGAAGAAAATATTAAACACTATTATAGAAAAAATTATTAAACAATACTTTCAGAAAATTAAATAATTGGTAAAAATGATATAATATTTAAAAAGTTTATTAAACAAATAGTAGATAAATATAATATGAAAAATGATTTATATTTGAAAAATATTAAAAAGAAATGTGAATGGGAAGAATAATCATTTTAAAGAATATGAATAGATAGTGGAACTGGGAACGAGTAGAAATTTGTATCAATAGAAAATGAATATTGAATCATGGATTATTTAATAATGTATAGTAATGGATATTGGCATAACTCTAAATGAACAGGAACCTTTGAAAGATGAAAAATAACAATGGAAAGATTCACGCTATAAATAAATTAATGAAACCTTTATGGGAACATTTTAGTATTATAATGGAGATGTATTGATAATGATTTAAGAAATGACTAGATCACTGCAAATCTGAGTATGATTTAATTCGACTGGTATAATAATGGTATTTAGAAATGAATTTATACATAGAATGTTACGGCTAAAGAATTGAAGGAATCTGATCGAATAATGATAATATATTTACCAGTTGACATTTCTCGAGAGCTACTAATTGCATCATGAAAGTTACCTGGCTTGGAAGATTTAAAGAAAGCAATGCAGTTTCGAAAGGATATATATATAAAGAAGAGTTCCAAATTAATATTATTAATATATCTTAGAATTAATTAAAAAATAGGTTGAAATATATTAATATTATATACAGACTGTAAAATACTGAAAATATTAATATTTAATTACATTTAAATTACAGAATACTTAGGAAAAATATTAATACATTATAAAATATATTATAATATTAAATGAAGATGAATATGAAAAATTAAAATTAATTATAAGAAATTAATTAATAAGTTGAGAATTTTTTAGATGATAATAATTGTAAAAGAAATATAACTATTGTAAAATATTATAAAATATTCAAAGAATATATATAATAATATTAATGTATCAATAATTCTAAATCTGATATGATTAATATAATATGGAAAGAAATTTAAAGTAAAAAGTTATAAGAATAATAGGACTGGGACGATATAGATATATTAAAGAATATATATGAATTATTAATTGGAACAATGAATATGAATCATTAGAGAATTTAATGAATATATTATTTATAAAATTTAATGGAAGGAATGATAACTTCGTATAATGACCTAACTATCTTAGGAAGTATGAATTAAAATATTATCGAATTATATGAAGTACAGTTCAAAAATATATTAACTCTCTTGTAAACATTATTGTAAATTATTCACTAGGAAAGATAGTAGAAATAAGATTGAATTATAAAATGCATTCAAACTGAAGTAGATTTATATGAGTGATAATTAGCAGTGATTTTTTGGAAATGAATTATTAAATTATCAATGGAAAGGTTAGTTAAAAGTTAGGAAATTTAGATAATTATATAGTTATAGCCAGTTACTTTACTGGATGTTACAATTGTATATCATGGAAAGTAATGTAAAAATCTTGAAGGAATGTAAAGATATTGAAGAATTATAATAACCGACAAACCATATATGATAACATTATATATTTAATAAAAAAAAAGACACTAGTTGAAAGATATTATATATTGATAAAATATTAAAAATATATACTGAAGGATAATGAATATATTGAATATCATAAATTAAAAGAATATTATGAAGATAGATTATGACATTGATGACTAATATTAAATAGAATAATCAGGGAATGATAATTAAAATTAATAATAACATATGAATAATATTATATAGAATATTTATAATATAAATATTGAGAAAGAAATTTAAATATTAAGGAATTATTATAAAATACTTCAAGAATAGTAATATGAAAAAGTAAATGATTTCAAAAGCTTATTAAACAATAGTGAAAATATTAATTAGTGAAAGATATTTGATATTGTGAAGAATATTAAAGTAAAAAATACTGGTAGATGAGTAATCTTGTAAATGAAATGATATATGAAAATTTTGAATGGACAATAATATAATTAATCCATGAGAATTTAATGATAATGATTATGTTAAATTTGTAGGAATATTGGATAACCTTAAATATGCCAGGTGAACCTTTTGAAATGTATTAAATATAATGGGAATGGTTCACGGGTTCAAAAATATATGAAGTTTAATCTTAGAAACGTTATTGGGAAAGATATCACTGGTAGAATGAAATGTATTGAATAATATAGATCATTCAATTAAGATATAATTCAATGATGGAAATATATTTATTTGTTAATATATGAATTATGATGATCAGAAGTTCTTAAGAATTGAGGAAATTGAAAATAATATTTAACAATAGTTACTTTTGAGAGTTGATATCAAGAATGTACTGTTATAACTCACGAATGAATTACTTTGAGAAATATTATCGAACGAAGGAAAGGAAATTAGATATATGTAATATATTATAATAATTAAAGAAACTTGAATTTATTTAATAATTATATACTTTTGGAAATTAATTTAGTAATGAAGAATAACTGTTAATAAAGATACATGGAAAGAAAATATTACTTGAAGAAATTATATATCATAGAACTCAGAATGAATTAAATAATATTATTTACTATAAATAATAAATAATTAATGAATATTATATATAGAATACTTGTAAGATATATAAAAATTGATAAAGAAATATTATAATAATATTAAAAATAAATAATGAAAAAATGTATAATATTATAAATTATTAAAAATATTTAAGAAATAAATTAAAATGAAAAAAATGATTGATATTATAAATCTTAATAAAGAAAATGGGGAATGAGAGATAATAAGAATCTTAAAAATATATAACATATGAACTGGAAAGATAAAATGTAATCAATATAAAAGAATTATGAAATATATGATTAATTAAATATATATGAAAGAAATATTGGAGAAATGATATAATAGTTAAAATTTAATGGAAAGAAAATGATTCAATGAAATGGTAAACCATGGTGAAATGAGAAAAATAGTTGATTGAAATGAAATTATTATGATGTGATGTGAGGTTGGATATTTAAATAGGAGTGAATTTGGAAGATTGAAATGACATGGAGCCTTGAGTTATCATATTTTTAAATTTCGGGGAAATCTAAATGCCAGGTGAACTTTTGGAAATAATTCAGTCTGGAGGTTCCTGGGCTAAAAATAACGTTCCGGTACCTGTATGAATGTTCTCGAATGGATTTATAGGATGATTGATTATTGAGTATCAGTAAATTTATATGTATTGCTTGAGTTTTTAAATTTATTTAACGAGATACAACTAGAATTCACTGGCTTTTAAAGTTGGAAATCGGTAATTAAAGATATGTTATCATCATTACTTTACAGATTATAAATCTAGGATGTAAATGGTTAAAATAGAAATTAAAAGATGAAAAAATTATATGATTGATAAAAAATTAAAAATTATATAAATAATATTAAAATAATATAATAAAAAATAATATATTAAAAATTAATATTAATATAAAAAAATTTTAATAAATTTATAACTAAAAGTAGAAAAAATGTATAATTAATTATTTTATAAAATTATAAAATAAGAAAGATAATATTATAGTTAGAAATAATTAAAAAAGAAAGAATGGATGGATAATGTATAGAATTTAAAATTAATAATGGAAATGGAAGAGATGATGTTTGATAGTTGTGAAGAAATCCTATTAAAGTAAAGAAATGCGGGAACTGGGGACGCGAGTAGATAGATCATTGTTGAAAGAAATGATATTATCGAAAGCATATGTGGGAACTGGGGACACGAGTAGATAATTGTCAATCCGAATAGAGAATTGTGAATGATCTGATCATGTGATTATTGTATAAATGTTATCGGTGAAGGAATATTGGCAGTACACTCGCTCTAAATGAGCCCAGGTGAACCCTTCTTGGGAAGATGAAAAATTCACAGCATCACTGGGAAAGGTTCACCTGGGCTTCAACAAATATGAAACCGTTGTCTCTTGGTGAACCGTTGTCTCTTGGTAAATGTATCTCAGACTGGGAGAGTGCGTATGTAGTGCATGGTTGATTTTAGCATGACTAGATCCAGCACTCGTCCAAATCTGACGATATGATTTCATCTCGGCACTGCTGATAATTAGCCAGGTTGATCTTTCTTCGGAGAATGAATTTATTACATCATCACTGGGAAAGGTTCACCTGGGCTTTAAAGAAGCTTCGAGGGAAATCGTGTAGCAGAAGTAAATGAGTATAGTTTTCAGCCCAGGTTGACCTTTCTTCTGAGGATGGCTTACTAATTGCATCACTGGGAAAGGTTCACCTGGGCTTCAAAGAAGCGTCACGGGAAATGCTAAAGCAGCTATTCGACAAGAAATATGATATATCAACACGAGAGCAAATACCAAATCTGATATGATATTCAATCTAATCATTATTTAGAATAAATTAAAAGAACACTAGGTTGAAAGAATTATTATTAATATTGATTATAAACAGTACGTTGAAAGAAATAGTAATACATCGAGAGGATAATGATATATTGAAATAAATCATTAATAATTAACATTAGTAGAAAGAAATAATATTAATACATTGATCGAATACCTTAATAATTATCAAGAATACATTGGTAGAAAGAAATGATATTAACACTATTGATAGAAAGAAATTATTATAAACAATACGTTCAAAGAAATAGTAATAGATTGAAATAAATGATATGAATGTATTTCAATAAAGCTTTATTAAACCTAATGAAATAATATTAATATAGTGAAAGAGATGATGTTTGATAGTTGTGAAGAAATCCTATTAAAGTAAAGAAATGCGGGAACTGGGGACGCGAGTAGATAGATCATTGTTGAAAGAAATGATATTATGGAAAGCATATGTGGGAACTGGGGACACGAGTAGATAATTGTCAATCCGAATAGAGAATTGTGAATGATCTGATCATGTGATTATTGTATAAATGTTATCGGTGAAGGACTAGTGGCAGTACACTCGCTCTAAATGAGCCCAGGTGAACCCTTCTTGGGAAGATGAAAATTCACAGCATCACTGGGAAAGGTTCACCTGGGCTTCAACAAATATGAATGCAACCGTTGTCTCTTGGTGAACGTGTCTCTGGTAAATGTATCTCAGACTGGGAGAGTGCGTATGTAGTGCATGGTTGATTTTAGCATGACTAGATCCAGCACTCGTCCAAATCTGACGATATATTTCATCTCGGCACTGCTGATAATTAGCCCAGGTTGATCTTTCTTCGAGAATGAATTTATTACATCATACTGGAAAGTTCACCTGGGCTTTAAAGAAGCTTCGAGGGAAATCGTGTAGCAGAAGTAAATGAGTATAGTTTTCAGCCCAGGTTGACCTTTCTTCTGAGGATGGCTTACTAATTGCATCACTGGGAAAGGTTCACCTGGGCTTCAAAGAAGCGTCACGGGAAATGCTAAAGCAGCTATTCGACAAGAAATATGATATATCAACACGAGAGCAAATACCAAATCTGATATGATATTCAATCTAATCATTATTTAGAATAAATTAAAAGAACACTAGGTTGAAAGAATTATTATTAATAATTGATTATAAACAGTACGTTGAAAGAAATAGTAATACATCGAGAGGATAATGATATATTGAAATAAATCATTAATAATTAACATTAGTAGAAAGAAATAATATTAATACATTGATCGAATACCTTAATAATTATCAAGAATACATTGGTAGAAAGAAATGATATTAACACTATTGATAGAAAGAAATTATTATAAACAATACGTTCAAAGAAATAGTAATAGATTGAAATAAATGATATGAATGTATTTCAATAGAGCTTTCTTAAACCTGAATAGTGGAGGAAATAATATTAATATAGTGAAAGAGATGATGTTTGATAGTTGTGAAGAAATCCTATTAAAGTAAAGAAATGCGGGAACTGGGGACGCGAGTAGATAGATCATTGTTGAAAGAAATGATATTATGGAAAGCATATGTGGGGACTGGGGACACGAGTAGATAATTGTCAATCCGAATAGAGAATTGTGAATGATCTGATCATGTGATTATTGTATAAATGTTATCGGTGAAGGAATATTGGCAGTACACTCGCTCTAAATGAGCCCAGGTGAACCCTTCTTGGGAAGATGAAAAATTCACAGCATCACTGGGAAAGGTTCACCTGGGCTTCAACAAATATGAATGCAACCGTTTCTTGGTGAACCGTGTCTCTTGGTAAATGTATCTCAGACTGGGAGAGTGCGTATGTAGTGCATGGTTGATTTTAGCATGACTAGATCCAGCACTCGTCCAAATCTGACGATATGATTTCATCTCGGCACTGCTGATAATTAGCCCAGGTTGATCTTTCTTCGGAGAATGAATTTATTACATCATCACTGGAAAGGTTCACCTGGCTTTAAGAAGCTTCGAGGGAAATCGTGTAGCAGAAGTAAATGAGTATAGTTTTCAGCCCAGGTTGACCTTTCTTCTGAGGATGGCTTACTAATTGCATCACTGGGAAAGGTTCACCTGGGCTTCAAAGAAGCGTCACGGGAAATGCTAAAGCAGCTATTCGACAAGAATATGATATATCAACACGAGAGCAAATACCAAATCTGATATGATATTCAATCTAATCATTATTTAGAATAAATTAAAAGAACACTAGGTTGAAAGAATTATTATTAATAATTGATTATAAACAGTACGTTGAAAGAAATAGTAATACATCGAGAGGATAATGATATATTGAAATAAATCATTAATAATTAACATTAGTAGAAAGAAATAATATTAATACATTGATCGAATACCTTAATAATTATCAAGAATACATTGGTAGAAAGAAATGATATTAACACTATTGATAGAAAGAAATTATTATAAACAATACGTTCAAAGAAATAGTAATAGATTGAAATAAATGATATGAATGTATTTCAATAAAGCTTTATTAAACCTGAATAGTGGACGGAAATAATATTAATATAGTGAAAGAGATGATGTTTGATAGTTGTGAAGAAATCCTATAAAAGTAAAGAAATGCGGGAACTGGGGACGCGAGTAGATAGATCATTGTTGAAAGAAATGATATTATTAAAGCATATGTGGGAACTGGGGACACGAGTAGATAATTGTCAATCCGAATAGAGAATTGTGAATGATCTGATCATGTGATTATTGTATAAATGTTATCGGTGAAGGAATATTGGCAGTACACTCGCTCTAAATGAGCCCAGGTGAACCCTTCTTGGGAAGATGAAAAATTCACAGCATCACTGGGAAAGGTTCACCTGGGCTTCAACAAATATGAATGCACCGTTGTCTCTTGGTGAACCGTTGTCTCTTGGTAAATGTATCTCAGACTGGGAGAGTGCGTATGTAGTGCATGGTTGATTTTAGCATGACTAGATCCAGCACTCGTCCAAATCTGACGATATGATTTCATCTCGGCACTGCTGATAATTAGCCCAGGTTGATCTTTCTTCGGAGAATGAATTTATTACATCATCACTGGGAAAGGTTCACCTGGGCTTTAAAGAAGCTTCGAGGGAAATCGTGTAGCAGAAGTAAATGAGTATAGTTTTCAGCCCAGGTTGACCTTTCTTCTGAGGATGGCTTACTAATTGCATCACTGGGAAAGGTTCACCTGGGCTTCAAAGAAGCGTCACGGGAAATGCTAAAGCAGCTATTCGACAAGAAATATGATATATCAACACGAGAGCATCTACCAAATCTGATATGATATTCAATCTAATCATTATTTAGAATAAATTAAAAGAACACTAGGTTGAAAGAATTATTATTAATAATTGATTATAAACAGTACGTTGAAAGAAGAATACATTGGTAGAAAGAAATGATATTAACACTATTGATAGAAAGAAATTATTATAAACAATACGTTCAAAGAAATAGTAATAGATTGAAATAAATGATATGAATGTATTTCAATAAAGCTTTATTAAACCTGAATAGTGGACGAAATAATATTAATATAGTGAAAGAGATGATGTTTGATAGTTGTGAAGAAATCCTATTAAAGTAAAGAAATGCGGGAACTGGGGACGCGAGTAAATAGATCATTGTTGAAAGAAATGATATTATCGAAAGCATATGTGGGAACGGACGAGTAGATAATTCAATCGTTAAGAATTGATATTATCATGGAAGCATTATGTGGGAATGGTGACACCGTAATGAATGTCAATCCGAATAGAGAATTGTACTGAAGTCTGATCATGTGCTTAATTGTATAATGTTATCGGTGAGGAATATTGGCAGTACACTCGCTCTAAATGAGCCCAGGTGAACCCTTCTTGGGAAGATGAAAAATTCACAGCATCACTGGGAAAGGTTCACCTGGGCTTCAACAAATATGAATGCAACCGTTGTCTCTTGGTGAACCGTTGTCTCTTGGTAAATGTATCTCAGACTGGGAGAGTGCGTATGTAGTGCATGGTTGATTTTAGCATGACTAGATCCAGCACTCGTCCAAATCTGACGATATGATTTCATCTCGGCACTGCTGATAATTAGCCCAGGTTGATCTTCGGAGAATGAATTTATTACATCATCACTAGGAAAGGTTCACCTGGGCTTTAAAGAAGCTTCGAGGAAATCGTGTAGCAGAAGTAAATGAGTATAGTTTTCAGCCCAGGTTGACCTTTCTTCTGAGGATGGCTTACTAATTGCATCACTGGGAAGGTTCACCTGGGCTTCAAAGAAGCGTCACGGGAAATGCTAAAGCAGCTATTCGACAAGAATATGATATATCAACACGAGAGCAATACCAAATCTGATATGATATTCAATCTAATCATTATTTAGAATAAATTAAAAGAACACTAGGTTGAAAGAATTATTATTAATAATTGATTATAAACAGTACGTTGAAAGAAATAGTAATACATCGAGAGGATAATGATATATTGAAATAAATCATTAATAATTAACATTAGTAGAAAGAAATAATATTAATACATTGATCGAATACCTTAATAATTATCAAGAATACATTGGTAGAAAGAAATGATATTAACACTATTGATAGAAAGAAATTATTATAAACAATACGTTCAAAGAAATAGTAATAGATTGAAAGAAATGATATTATGGAAAGCATATGTGGGGACTGGGGACACGAGTAGATAATTGTCAATCCGAATAGAGAATTGTGAATGATCTGATCATGTGATTATTGTATAAATGTTATCGGTGAAGGAATATTGGCAGTACACTCGCTCTAAATGAGCCCAGGTGAACCCTTCTTGGGAAGATGAAAAATTCACAGCATCACTGGGAAAGGTTCACCTGGGCTTCAACAAATATGAATGCAACGTTGTCTCTGGGAACCGTTGTCTCTTGGTAAATGTATCTCAGACTGGGAGAGTGCGTATGTAGTGCATGGTTGATTTTAGCATGACTAGATCCAGCACTCGTCCAAATCTGACGATATGATTTCATCTCGGCACTGCTGATAATTAGCCCAGGTTGATCTTTCTTCGGAGAATGAATTTATTACATCATCACTGGGAAAGGTTCACCTGGGCTTTAAAGAAGCTTCGAGGGAAATCGTGTAGCAGAAGTAAATGAGTATAGTTTTCAGCCCAGGTTGACCTTTCTTCTGAGGATGGCTTACTAATTGCATCACTGGGAAGGTTCACCTGGGCTTCAAAGAAGCGTCACGGGAAATGCTAAAGCAGCTATTCGACAAGAAATATATATCAACACGAGAGCAAATACCAAATCTGATATGATATTCAATCTAATCATTATTTAGAATAAATTAAAAGAACACTAGGTTGAAAGAATTATTATTAATAATTGATTATAAACAGTACGTTGAAAGAAGAATACATTGGTAGAAAGAAATGATATTAACACTATTGATAGAAAGAAATTATTATAAACAATACGTTCAAAGAAATAGTAATAGATTGAAATAAATGATATGAATGTATTTCAATAAAGCTTTATTAAACCTGAATAGTGGACGAAATAATATTAATATAGTGAAAGAGATGATGTTTGATAGTTGTGAAGAAATCCTATTAAAGTAAAGAAATGCGGGAACTGGGGACGCGAGTAGATAGATCATTGTTAAAGAAATGATATTATGGAAAGCATATGTGGGAACTGGGGACACGAGTAGATAATTGTCAATCCGAATAGAGAATTGTGAATGATCTGATCATGTGATTATTGTATAAATGTTATCGGTGAAGGAATATTGGCAGTACACTCGCTCTAAATGAGCCCAGGTGAACCCTTCTTGGGAAGATGAAAAATTCACAGCATCACTGGGAAAGGTTCACCTGGGCTTCAACAAATATGAATGCAACCGTGTTGACTTTCTCTGGTAAATGTATCTCAGACTGGGAGAGTGGTATGTAGTGCATGGTTGATTTTAGCATGACTAGATCCAGCATCGTCCAAATCTGACGATATGATTCATTCGGCATGTGATAATTAGCCCAGGTTGATCTTTCTTCGGAGAATGAATTTATTACATCATCACTGGAAAGGTTCACCTGGGCTTTAAAGAAGCTTCGAGGGAAATCGTGTAGCAGAAGTAAATGAGTATAGTTTTCAGCCAGTTGACCTTCTTCTGAGGATGGCTTACATTGCATCACGGGAAAGGTTCACCTGGGCTTCAAAGAAGCGTCACGGGAAATGCTAAAGCAGCTATTCGACAAGAAATATGATATATCAACACGAGAGCAAATACCAAATCTGATATGATATTCAATCTAATCATTATTTAGAATAAATTAAAAGAACACTAGGTTGAAAGAATTATTATTAAGTACGTTGAAAGAAATACATTGGTAGAAAGAAATGATATTAACACTATTGATAGAAAGAAATTATTATAAACAATACGTTCAAAGAAATAGTAATAGATTGAAATAAATGATATGAATGTATTTCAATAAAGCTTTATTAAACCTGAATAGTGGACGAAATATTAATATAGTGAAAGAGATGATGTTTGATAGTTGTGAAGAAATCCTATTAAAGTAAAGAAATGCGGGAACTGGGGACGCGAGTAGATAGATCATTGTTGAAAGAAATGATATTATCGAAAGCATATGTGGGAACTGGGGACACGAGTAGATAATTGTCAATCCGAATAGAGAATTGTGAATGATCTGATCATGTGATTATTGTATAAATGTTATCGGTGAAGGAATATTGGCAGTACACTCGCTCTAAATGAGCCCAGGTGAACCCTTCTTGGGAAGATGAAAAATTCACAGCATCACTGGGAAAGGTTCACCTGGGCTTCAACAAATATGAATGCAACCGTTGTCTCTTGGTAAATGTATCTCAGACTGGGAGAGTGCGTATGTAGTGCATGGTTGATTTTAGCATGACTAGATCCAGCACTCGTCCAAATCTGACGATATGATTTCATCTCGGCACTGCTGATAATTAGCCCAGGTTGATCTTTCTTCGGAGAATGAATTTATTACATCATCACTGGGAAAGGTTCACCTGGGCTTAAAGAAGCTTCGAGGGAAATCGTGTAGCAGAAGTAAATGAGTATAGTTTTCAGCCCAGGTTGACCTTTCTTCTGAGGATGGCTTACTAATTGCATCACTGGGAAAGGTTCACCTGGCTTCAAAGAAGCGTCACGGAAATGCTAAAGCAGCTATTCGACAAGAATATGATATATCACACGAGAGCAAATACCAAATCTGATATGATATTCAATCTAATCATTATTTAGACTAAATAAAAGAACACTAGGTTGAAAGAATTATTATTATATTGATTATAAACAGTACGTTGAAAGAATAGTATACATCGAGAGGATAATGATATATTGAATTAAATCATTAAATTACAGATACTTGTAAAAATAATATTAATACATTGATAGAATACCTCAATAATTATCAAATAGTAATACATCGAGAGGATAATGATATATTGAAATAAATCATTAATAATTAACATTAGTAGAAAGAAATAATATTAATACATTGATCGAATACCTTAATAATTAACAAGAATACATTAGTAGAAGAATGATATTAACACTATTGATAGAAAGAAATTATTATAAACAATACGTTCAAGAAATAGTAATAGATTGAATAAATGATATGAATGTATTTCAATAAAGCTTTATTAAACCTGAATAGTGGACGAAATAATATTAATATAGTGAAAGAGATGATGTTTGATAGTTGTGAAGAAATCCTATTAAAGTAAAGAAATGCGGGAACTGGGGACGCGAGTAGATAGATCATTGTTGAAAGAAATGATATTATCGAAAGCATATGTGGGAACTGGGGACACGAGTAGATAATTGTCAATCCGAATAGAGAATTGTGAATGATCTGATCATGTGATTATTGTATAAATGTTATCGGTGAAGGAATATTGGCAGTACACTCGCTCTAAATGAGCCCAGGTGAACCCTTCTTGGGAAGATGAAAAATTCACAGCATCACTGGGAAAGGTTCACCTGGGCTTCAACAAATATGAATGCAACCGTTGTCTCTTGGTGAACCGTTGTCTCTTGGTAAATGTATCTCAGACTGGGAGAGTGCGTATGTAGTGCATGGTTGATTTTAGCATGACTAGATCCAGCACTCGTCCAAATCTGACGATATGATTTCATCTCGGCACTGCTGATAATTAGCCCAGGTTGATCTTTCTTCGGAGAATGAATTTATTACATCATCACTGGGAAAGGTTCACCTGGGCTTTAAAGAAGCTTCGAGGGAAATCGTGTAGCAGAAGTAAATGAGTATAGTTTTCAGCCCAGGTTGACCTTTCTTCTGAGGATGGCTTACTAATTGCATCACTGGGAAAGGTTCACCTGGGCTTCAAAGAAGCGTCACGGGAAATGCTAAAGCAGCTATTCGACAAGAAATATGATATATCAACACGAGAGCAAATACCAAATCTGATATGATATTCAATCTAATCATTATTTAGAATAAATTAAAAGAACACTAGGTTGAAAGAATTATTATTAATAATTGATTATAAACAGTACGTTGAAAGAAATAGTAATACATCGAGAGGATAATGATATATTGAATTAAATCATTAATAATTAACAAGAATACATTAGTAGAAAGAAATAATATTAATACATTGATCGAATACCTTAATAATTATCAAGAATACATTGGTAGAAAGAAATGATATTAACACTATTGATAGAAAGAAATTATTATAAACAATACGTTCAAAGAAATAGTAATAGATTGAAATAAATGATATGAATGTATTTCAATAAAGCTTTATTAAACCTGAATAGTGGAGGAAATAATATTAATATAGTGAAAGAGATGATGTTTGATAGTTGTGAAGAAATCCTATTAAAGTAAAGAAATGCGGGAACTGGGGACGCGAGTAGATAGATCATTGTTGAAAGAAATGATATTATTAAAGCATATGTGGGAACTGGGGACACGAGTAGATAATTGTCAATCCGAATAGAGAATTGTGAATGATCTGATCATGTGATTATTGTATAAATGTTATCGGTGAAGGAATATTGGCAGTACACTCGCTCTAAATGAGCCCAGGTGAACCCTTCTTGGGAAGATGAAAAATTCACAGCATCACTGGGAAAGGTTCACCTGGGCTTCAACAAATATGAATGCAACCGTTGTCTCTTGGTGAACCGTTGTCTCTTGGTAAATGTATCTCAGACTGGGAGAGTGCGTATGTAGTGCATGGTTGATTTTAGCATGACTAGATCCAGCACTCGTCCAAATCTGACGATATGATTTCATCTCGGCACTGCTGATAATTAGCCCAGGTTGATCTTTCTTCGGAGAATGAATTTATTACATCATCACTGGGAAAGGTTCACCTGGGCTTTAAAGAAGCTTCGAGGGAAATCGTGTAGCAGAAGTAAATGAGTATAGTTTTCAGCCCAGGTTGACCTTTCTTCTGAGGATGGCTTACTAATTGCATCACTGGGAAAGGTTCACCTGGGCTTCAAAGAAGCGTCACGGGAAATGCTAAAGCAGCTATTCGACAAGAAATATGATATATCAACACGAGAGCAAATACCAAATCTGATATGATATTCAATCTAATCATTATTTAGAATAAATTAAAAGAACACTAGGTTGAAAGAATTATTATTAATAATTGATTATAAACAGTACGTTGAAAGAAATAGTAATACATCGAGAGGATAATGATATATTGAAATAAATCATTAATAATTAACATTAGTAGAAAGAAATAATATTAATACATTGATCGAATACCTTAATAATTATCAAGAATACATTGGTAGAAAGAAATGATATTAACACTATTGATAGAAAGAAATTATTATAAACAATACGTTCAAAGAAATAGTAATAGATTGAAATAAATGATATGAATGTATTTCAATAAAGCTTTATTAAACCTGAATAGTGGACGAAATAATATTAATATAGTGAAAGAGATGATGTTTGATAGTTGTGAAGAAATCCTATTAAAGTAAAGAAATGCGGGAACTGGGGACGCGAGTAGATAGATCATTGTTGAAAGAAATGATATTATGAAAGCATATGTGGGAACTGGACCAGTAGATAATTGTCAATCCGAATAGAGAATTGTGAATGATTGATCATGTGATTATTGTATAAATGTTATCGGTGAAGGAATATTGGCAGTACACTCGCTAAATGAGCCCAGGTGAACCTTCTTGGAAGATGAAAAATTCACAGCATCACTGGAAAGGTTCATGTAAATAGAACTTGAGAAATGATATTCAAGAGGCATACATTGATATGATTCAATCTAATCATATTAAATAATAAGAACCAGTTGAAAGAATTATTAATAATGATTAAACTCTAAAGATAGATAACGAGAGATAATGATATATGATAATCTAATAATTAACAAAATACATGTAGAAAGAAAAATTAATACATTGAAGAAATAATTATCAATAGAATACATCAGATATGATATTAATAAATCATTATAATAAATTATAAAGAAATATATTAATAATTATCGAATACCTTAAAAATAGAATACATTGGAGAAAGAAATGATATTAACATATTGATAGAAAAATTATATAAAATATTAAAGAAATAGTAATAATTAATAAATGATATAATGTATTTAATAAACTTTATTAACCTATAGTGGAGAAATAATATTAATAATGAAGAGATAGTTTATATTGTAAGAAATCCTATAGAAAGAAATGCGAACTGGGAGATAATAATCATTGTTAAAGAAATGTATATGAAGCATATTGGATGGACAATAGATATTGTCAACCGAATAGAGATTTATGATTGACAGTGATTTTGTATAAATGTTATGTGAAGGAATATGAGTAACTCGCAAATGGCGTAACTTTGAAGAAATTTGGAAGGTAGTTCAATGAATACCTGAAAATAGAAGTTGTTTTTGGACTTATTTAGATCATATGAAAGTATGTGAATTGATGAATGTGTTGACTGTCTAAATTAGACTAGATTAGTCTGTGATATTAGCAGGACTTCGGGAACTGTAATCACTCATGGTAATTCCTGGTATAATATTAAGACTTTCGGAGGTGATTTAAAAGAGATAGTTAAGATTGAGATTTGAGATAGTTTTCCGGATGTTATTCTTCATGGTTATAAGTCACGGATTCACTGCTTCAAAGAAGCAGGAAATGCTAAAGCACTTCGACAAGAAATATGTATATCACACGAGAGCAAAACAATTGACTATATAATCTATATATTAAATAATTAAAGAATAGTTAAAAAACAGTAATGAAACTATTAAATAATAATTATTAAGAAAATAAATAATAGAAAGTTACATATCATTATGAAAGAAATAATATTAAAAATAAATATAATAAATATAAAATTATAAGAAGTAATATTATAATAAATTAAAAATTAATATATAAAAAAATAATAATTAACATTATAAAATAAATAAATTAATTATGATAAAATATTAAAAATATATAGTGAGAAATAATATATTGGAAGAATGATCTTAAGTAAGAATCATAAGTGAAGAAATGATAATTGAAGAAATATGTTGAAGATATGGAACTAGATAAGTAATGTCGGAAGGGAGATATGATATTGTCAATGAATATTATAAATTATGTGGATATCTGGGACTTGTATATAATGTATCGGAGAATTGGAAGTCTACATGTTTATTGTAAAATTTGGTAAGAATTGGAGAATATCCTGCTGAAACAGTATGAACCTTCTTGGGAAGGAAAATTAACATATGGGAAGGTCCCTGTTTCAATGAATGCAACCGTATTAGATTGTTCTGCATTGCGGTTAATCTTCTTCGAGGAGTTATTTAGGGAGGTTACCGTTTCAGAAGTGACCGGAATTCAGCAATCTGAGATATTTTTGCAGTAGAATTCCAGGTTGACTTTCTCTGGGATGAATTTATAATTACGAAGGTTCACCGGGAATTAAAAGCTTCGAGAAAAATGTTTAAGAAGGAAATCAAATTAATTTGACTTAATCTAATGTTATAAATAAACAAATGAAAGTTAATTACTTAAATACGAAAATTATAAATAGAATCAAGAATTAAATAGAATAATCAAATTAATAAAAATAATATAATTAAAATATTAATTATAAAATACATAATAAATATTATTAAAATTATATTTAAAAACTTGAAAAAAATAATGAGAATAATGAATATTGAATTAAATCATAATAATTATAAGAATACATTGAGAAAAATAAATTAATACATTGAAGAATACTATTTAAACAATAGTAATAAGTAATGATGATAATGAATGAATATTTAATAAACATTTAGAAAATAATGATTAATAATGAATGAAAGTGACTTAAATTATAAAATCCTAGAAAGGAATGATGTAATAATTGAAGAAATTATTTGAAAAATGTATAGGAATAGTATAGATGACGGGAAGATTGTATAATCAAGTCTTTGAAACTTATGGGAAATAAATTAAAATACGGAAGATTTGGTGTCATAGTAAATGATATACGGGAACGTGACCTGATATGATAGTGCATGTGTATAAGCATTTTGAAACTATGTGAATGGGCACTAGTAATAATTGTCTCTGGAATTG
>NW_023658840.1:15000-22788 GCF_015228065.2 Penaeus monodon | reverse complement strand
AGGTAGATAAAGATAAGTAAAATTTGTATGCCGTAAATGTGCTGAAGCCCATGACACCATCCACAGTACTAGCCAGATTTCCAAATGTGCTAACTGTGGAGTCCCCATCAGTCAGGATATGCTGAGTGCAGCATCCTGAAGAAAGAGACTGAGACATTGGCATATATGAGAAAGCATGAAGTAGTTATTCTGAAGCTAAGAGGAAAGTGGAAAGTTTGACAAAACAAACTGATACTATGCTGAAGCAGTAACTAACATCACCCCTAGTGCAAGTAATGTCAGTCAACAGCTTGCAGCTAAGGATAAAGAAAATGCTGAACTCAAACAGACCGTTAGAAAACTAAATATTAAAGTATATCAACTGACTAAATTAGTCGACCAAATGGACGCATCAACCCAGCATATACATTATAAGGAGAATGATACTGAATCACAGTCCGGAGCGCACCTTCCCGTCCGGGCTAATCTTGTGAGGACTTCGTTGGCTCGCGATCGGCTTCTCGAGAGAGAAGCAGATCGCAATTTGTCAGTCGTCTCCCTCGCCAGGAGGTGCAGGACATGGAGGCTTCTGTCTCCAAACCATCCCGAGAGAGGTCCCCGGGAACGAGGGAGAGGAGGCGTCTCCCTCCCATAAAAAGAAAATAAAAAACTGGTGGACAAGGCACTTCCAAACCCCATAAAAACGTAATCTCCGCGTCGACCATATACAATGGAACTGTCGAAGTCTTAGATCTAAAGTAAATGACTTAAATTATAACCTCGTCCTATGCTCCCGATATTATAGTTCTCCAAGAAACGCACGTAACACTTAGCTTTATAGCTGACGAGAGTTTGGCGTCCTTGCGGAAGCCGCACTGCTCGTCAACTAGTAAATACGGAATTTAAAAATGCAATGGCCTCCATGACCTTGCATAAGCAACTTGTTAACGCAATTGGGCGGTAGGAGATGTTCTCTACCCCCCCCCCCCAGGGAAGCCTGGTGCGTTCTCCAGTACCACAGAGGGCTCAAGTTATGTGTGGGACACTTCCTTACGCTGAACTTACCTAGGCGAAGGACGGTAAGTAGATGCCCACCCCCAAGCGAATACGGGAGTTCACGAGGAACTCCGGCAGGCTCAGGAAAGTCACATTAATGGGAAAAAATAGAAAAAGAAAAAGTGCCCCAAAGGACGCCCCAGACTACTGGGCCTCCCTACCCAGGGGTCAAAGCCCACAAGGGCTACCCTGGTGTAGAAGAGAGCTGCGGGTCTGAGGTGGAGTGCTGACTACGCCTACTGTAGCCTCGTGTCACCTGCAAAAACAAAAGCATTGAAGGTGCTGGCAAAGCACAATAAATGATCTGTAATTACAGGATTTACTTACTTTATTTACTTTAAGAAATCAAGAACAACAATGTCAAGCGAGACGAGAGGCTCCGGCTCCAGGGTAGTTCTTGTGGCACAAGACTTTATTCGTTGCTCCCGCATTAAGGATAGGGTGTTATAAATCAAAATTTTAAACACGAGTGGGGGTTCAAAAGAGTTTCTTTTTTCTTCTTTGTGGATTTCTTGGCTATCAACCAGCGGCATGGGCCAAGGTTATTAAGCCAATGGATCTATTTATTCAATCAATTTATATAAGGTCATAAAGTTTTGTCTCCCTTAGAAAAAGTATTACTTATTTATTATTTTTTCATCATTTGATTGTAGATTAGTGTAAAATCTGTGTTTTTTATTTTAGATAGTTTTTATTGGTTGTCTATTGTTGTGTAGTTGGGGCATATTGTGAGGATATGGTCTATGGTAAGGGTGGTGGTGCAGTGAGGGCATTGTGGAGGAATATTTTTTTCAATAGGGAGTGAAGTGGGGAATTCTAGTTGCGTTGACCCTGAGACGGGCCAACACCACCTCTCCCTCTCTCCTTCCTGTGGGTTGTGTCCCACAGTTCTATATTTTGTTTTATTTGTGTGTAAGTGGAGGCTGGTGCCACAGGAGATGTATTTTGCTTATATAAGAGACACAAAACACCTGAGATCTGTATGGACTATGCTAAGGTCCAGATCATCAGTTGACCCGGCTAATTGTCAGCCTGCTCATGCCATGGATACCAGAGTGGTCTGGTACCCATATTAGCTTGATTGATTTATTGGCACCATGTAGCTTACGGATGATATTACCCAGAAGTTCATTTTGGTGGTTCTAATGATTTAAGGCTTAAGTGAACTTAATGAATCTGAAAAAATTACTATTCTATCGTGGGTCGTCGACAGTACAAAATCAATGGCTTTATCAATAGCAAAAAGTTCAGCAAGAAAGATCGATGTATGATTCGGCAGTCTGAACTTTAGTTCACATTCAGTCGACCATACACCCGCACCACACACTCATCTGTCTTGGAACCGTCGGTATATATATGAAAAAAGGGAGATGTTTAACAAGGATCTCTCTGAACCTCTGGCGTACCTCCACCTCCAGCGCCATGGCCTTAGCTGATGGAAGCCAAGCTTCATGATAGAAAAATTCGGAGTTTCCATGGCGCTATATTTGACTGAACCAGGGTATCGATGGTAGAGAGATCTATACCGACATTCTCGACGAGGTCGTGGAGTCTCGTGGCAAAGGGCCTAATGCCACTATTGCCATTAGGGTGGCTCGGGTCTCGAGCCACCTTTGCGGCATAGCTCAGGGCTAACTGGCCGCGTCTGAGTCGGACTCCACCTCAAGACGCTTGATACAAGTGCACTTCAGGGCTCCAAGACACACACGTAAAACAGGCATTCTGCACAGCATCCAACCTTTCAAACTTGTTTCTCGATGCCGAACCATACACGATTGACCCATAATCTACTTTAGACCTAATCAGGGCTTATATACCATTAGCAAATACTGTCTATCAGCTCCGATTTGTTACCAGAAATGCACTTTAATAAATAAGTGCTTTTGACATTTATTTTTTAACTGACCAATGTGGTCTTTCCAACTGAGTCTACTATCAAAAAGTAGCCCAAGAAACTTTGCAGAATTTGAATAGTGATTGGGTGGTTGTCTAGAGTTAGCTGATGTTCGGCTCCTCCTATGTGAAAAAAATTACCAAATACCCTTCTAATGGAAAACTGAAACTCCATGGAGGCCCCAGTTATGAATCATATCCAGTGCCAATTGGATGCGATTTGCTGAGAATTCTGATTATTGTTGGAATGCCATAATGCACAATCATCAGCGTACAGTGAGTATTTAAGATTCCAAGGAGGAGCTGGTAAGATGTCATAATCATACATAGAAATAATGTTGGTGACAAGACACTTCCTTGTGGGACCCCGTTTGCACTGGACAAAAGTGTCGAAAGAGTGACATTGTCGGAAAATAATTGACAGCAAAAGTTCTGTCAGAAATGAAATTGAATGAAACAAGACAAGTTCCACATAATCCAAAAGCATAAAGTTTCTGAGTAGGCCATATCGCCTGTCATGTCATAGGCTTTTCTATATCTAAAAATACTGAAATCAAAAAATCTTTTTTGGCAATGGCCTCTTGAATATGACTGTCCAGCTTTACTAGCTGATCGAGAGTTTGGCGCCCTTGCGGAAACCGCACTGCTCGTCAACTAGTAAATTACAGGAATTTAAAAAAAATGCAACTCCTACCGCAATTGGGCGGTAGGAGATGGCAGATCTGGGTTGAATTGGTTGCAGCTCAGCCTCTTACTTGATGGTCAGGAAGGTGGGATGGTAATTAGCTGAGCTGCTTGTATGAGAGAACTACCTGGCGAGTGCATAGCAATGTCTCTAGGTGAATCGAAATTAGTGCCCTCGTGGATGAGTTATTAATTTTGAAAGATGATTTTCTTTATGATTTATTGATAGTGGACCAAACTCTGATATTTTGGTATTGCTAATGATTGTAGAGACAAAGCTCCACCAGGGAGTCTCTTTTTACTTGTCTTATACTCTACGAGCCCTAGCTCTTGCTAGTTTGTAATTGCAAAAGTTCTCATTTGTGATGTTATTTTGAAAAGCTGTAGCCTATTGCGTCGGCACAGCGCCTGCGGCAATCTGTTGTCCATCATGGAACTCTATGCTTAACGCTATCTGTCGAAGTTTAGGAATGGATAGCAATGCTGCTTCTATAATCGAATTCTGAATATTGTTTACTTATCATCAATGGTTTCTCCAACAAGTTCGAGCTTGACGCTCCTTGTGAAGGCGACCCAGTCTGCTCTTTACGTTAAATTAGGTGCTGAAGGCGTTCTCACTGTGTCGCAGAATATTAATCAAAATAGGAAGATGATCGCTTTCCAACGAGTCGTCAATGGTGTGCCACAGGCAGTTGGCTGCTATGATGAAGAGACCAGTGATAAGTCAATAAAGCTCAAATTACCGGTATTATCGTCCACCCGCGTCGGACTACCATCATTCAGAAGGATTAAATCAGACTCACCTCTACCATCCAGCCGCAGGGAACCCATAAACGTATGATGAGCATTAAAATCAGCTAAAATACTTTATTTGTGGCAGACGTTCCTGAAGAGCAAGAGCTCATCATAGGCATCACTGCATCAGGTGGACAATAAAGTGAACATATAGCCAGATACGTGCCATTAATTTTACTTTGCATGCGACAAATTCCAAAGTAGAATCACTTCTGTAGAGTCACTCTGTAAAAGGGAGGCTTTGGTGGATGTACATGGCGACTCCGCCTACCCTACCCTCACGATCCTTCCGACATAGATGGAGTCCTCAGCGAAACGACCTCGTCAGAGACGAGGTGTGTTTAAATGCGTTTCTTGGAGAACTATAATATCGGGAGCATAGGACAAGGTCAATAATTAAGGTCATTTACTTTAGTTCTAAGACTTCGACAGTTCCCATTGTATAATGGTCGACGCGAAGATTACGTTTTACGAGGTTTGGAAGTGCCTTGTCCACCATTTTTTTCTTCTTTTTGGGAGGGAGACGCCTCCTCTCCCTCGCTTCCCGGGACCTCTCTCGGGATGGTTTGGAGGACAGAAGCCTCCATGTCCTGCTCCTCCTGGCGAGGGAGACGACTGACAGATTGCGATCTGCTTCTCTCTCGAGAAGCGATCGCGAGTCAGACGAAGTCCTCACAGGAGTAGCCCGGAGGGAAGGTGCGCTCCGGACTGTGATCGGTATCAGCCTCCTTAGGATTTTATGCTGGTTGATGCAGCCATTTGATCGACCAATTTAGTCAAATGATACACTTTAAATTCAATTCTTTAACAGTTTGTTTTAGTTCGGCAATTCTTATCCTGGCTGCAAGCTGTTGACTGACATTACTAGCACTAGGGGTGATGTTAGTACGCTTCAGCATAGGAAGTATCGGGTTTGTGTGTCAAACTTCCACTTCCTCTTAGCTTCAGAATAACTAACTTCATGCTTCTCATATATGTCTCAGTCTCCTTCTTCAAGATGCTGCACTCAGCAGATCCTGACTGATGGGACCTCCACAATTAGCACATTTGGAGATTTGGCTAGTACAAGTGATGGTGTCATGGGCTTCAGCACATTTACGGCAAACGAATTATTTGAGTCTTTATCAGTGCATCTTAATGAGGTGTGTCCGAATTTTGGCATATATTACATGCATTGGCTTTTGGACATAAGGTCTTACTTTAACATGTTCATAACCGATGTTGACATACTCTGGAATTTTATTCAAAGCAAAGGTCAAAAAACAGTTTTCGTTCGCACATTCCCGTCCTTCTTGGTCATACAATGAACGTCCACTACGTCATGAATTTGTGTCAGCTTAAGTAAATCCTTAATCTGGGAGTTGTATTGTACTTTAACAAGGAGGCTTCCATCTCGCATTTTTTTGACAAAATCAAAATCGCCGTCCACTTGACCATCAAGGACCTTTTTGATGATAAAGGGGTTCACGTTCAAAAGCGATTGATTTTCATTCACGCATTTTACATTCGTGAACCTCGCATTCTCGGTTGGGATTTTGAAAAGTGGTCTTCTAGGTTTGTCGTTAGTGGGGTTCGTTGTTCAGGGTCGAGTTTGTCAAGGAGGGTCATGAGTCGCTCCTCCTCCTTGAGGAGAAGGGTAGCCGGGGTAGCATTCATACTGGGCATCGGACCAGGTCGACCCTCTGCTCAAAAATGTTGTCTGAAGGGACAAAGGCTCTTAACTTTTGGTATCAAACCTAACAGCAATAGCTAAGAGAGTGAATCAGTTTTTCGTCCTCTACCCCCCAGTGGAAGCCTGGTTGCGTTCTCCAGTACCACAGAGAGGATCGAGTTATGTGGAGGACACTTCCTTACCGCCGAACTTGCCTAGGCGAAGGACGGTAAGTAGATGCCCACCCCCAAGCGAATACGGGAGCTCACGAGGAAACTCCGCAGGTTCAGGAAAGTCACATTAGGAGGAAAAAAAATAGAGGGAGAAAAAGTGCGCCCAAAGGACGCCCCAGACTACTGGGCCTCCCTACCCAGGGGTCAAAGCCCAAAGGGCTACCCTGGTGTAGAAGAGAGCTACGGGTCTGAGGTGGGGTGCTGACTACTCCTACTGTAGCCTCGTGTCACCTGCAAATACAAGAGCACTGAAGGTGCTGGCAAAGCACTATAATGTTCTGAATTACAGGATTACTTTACTTCATTACTTTAACCAACTCAGAAGCAATAATGTCTAGCGAGACGAGAGGCCCCGGGCTCCAGGGTAGCTCTTGTGGCACAGGATTCGTATTTACTGATTCTGCGTTTTAAATAGGTGCGTCCTCATCAAAGGTTCATACACGAGTGTAAAAAAACATCGATATTCATAGCACTAGTAAACAATGCGTTTTCCCGCAATACAAGGATAGGTGAAATCAGGTAAGGTCACAAGATTACTAATTGGACACCTTTGTGGCAAAGCACTAGCAGAGCGATCTATGTGCAGAGACATTCATAAAATATATAAAATGAACATAGCATTTCCCTTTTTTTCTCTCTTCTTTTCTCTTCTTCTTTCTTCTTTCCTGTCGGCATTGGGTTAAAATAATAATTAATATATTATTAATCTTGTGACAATGGCTGATATTCATAAAATTAGCATTATAACTATTATTATTGCTAAAGCTATTGTTCTTCAGTAACATATCTTTTGGATGATATTAGTTGATTTGTGATGTTGGTAGACTCTCAAGGACTGGAATAAACACGATCTTACCTGTTCTCATCCACTTTCTAATAAAGAAAACGAGAAAAGTGTTTTTGTTACTCAGAAAAGAAGTAATGTAGTTTTTCGTTTACAGACGTCATCTATAAACAAGCTTTGGAAGTAGACGGAGAAAGAATGCCCTTGAAATTATCGACATTTTTTCAAGCCCGGTGAGTTTTCTTCTTTCGTCGGAATTGCGTATCATAATCTTAGGTTGTTTTCCATTACGCAACACGCAGATATATACAAGGTCTAGAGGAATACCTCTCTAGACTTCGGAATAACACATGCGAAGTACGCGCTGTCATAGAAATAACCCCAGGAGAGACACCGAAAGATACTAATATTACCACAAAAAAGAAGTAGGTTGAAAAAAAAGGTTGTCAAAAATATTATGAATTCTCACACAACATCCTCTCTCCAGGGGGGACGAAACACTTCCGCCCCTCGAGATCTGCCAGTGTGACTGCTACCTTGTTTTCTACAGCGTGGCTGACCGACGGACATTGTCACAGCCAATCAGCTGCTCCACGCCATATTGAAGCTCCGGCCGAATATGCCTTTTTCCCAAAAATAACTCTTTTTGGGGGAAAAAGCAAGATTAGAACATTCAAGACAGGGGTGACGCATACAATTTATCAACATCCATC
>NW_023658840.1:0-7500 GCF_015228065.2 Penaeus monodon | reverse complement strand
GAGGACGCACCTATTAAAACGCAGAATCAGTAAATACGAAGTCCGTGCCACAAGAGCTACCCTGGAGCCGGGCCTCTCGTCTCGCTAGACATATTGCTTCTGAGTTGGTTAAAGTAAATGAAGTAAAGTAAATCCTGTAAATACAGAACATTATAGTGCTTGCCAGCACCTTCAGTGCTCTTGTATTTGCAGGTGACACGAGGCTACAGTAGGAGTAGTCAGCACCCCACCTCAGACCCGTAGCTCTCTTCTACACCAGGGTAGCCCTTTGGGCTTTGACCCTGGGTAGGGAGGCCCAGTAGTCTGGGGCGTCCTTTGGGCGCACTTTTCTCCCTCTATTTTTTTTCCTCCTAATGTGACTTTCCTGAACCTGCCGGAGTTCCTCGTGAGCTCCCGTATTCGCTTGGGGGTGGGCATCTACTACCGTCCTTCGCCTAGCAAGTTCGGCGGTAAGGAAGTGTCTCTCACATAACTCGATCCTCTCTGTGGTACTGGAGAACGCAACCAGGCTTCCACTGGGGGGTAGAGGACGAAAACTGATCACTCTCTTAGCTATGCTGTTAGGTTGATACCAAAAGTTAAGAGCTTGATCCCTTCAGGACAACATTTTGAGCAGAGGGGTCGGACCTGGTCCGATGCCCAGTATGAATGCTACCCGGCTACCCCTTCTCCTCAAGGAGGAGGAGCGACTCATGACCAACCTTGACAAACTCGACCCTGAACAACGGAACCCCCACTAACGACAAACCTAGAAGACACTTTTCAAAATCCCAACCGAGAATGCGAGGTTCACGAATGTAAAATGCGTGAATGAAAATCAATCGCTTTTGAACGTGAACCCCTTTATCATCAAAAAGGTCCTTGATGGTCAAGTGGACGGCGATTTTGATTTGTCAAAAAATGCGAGATGGAAGCTCCTTATTAAAGTACAATACAACTCCCAGATTAAGGATTACTTAAGCTGACACAAATTATGACGTAGTGGACGTTCATTGTATGACCAAGAAGGACGGAATGTGCGAACGAAACTGTTTTTTGACCTTTGCTTTGAATAAAATTCCAGAGTATGTCAATGTCGGTTATGAACGTGTTCAAGTAAGACCTTATGTCCAAAAGCCAATGCATTGTAATAGATGCCAAAAATTCGGACACACCTCATTAAGATGCACTGATAAAGACTCAATAAATCGTTTGCCGTAAATGTGCTGAAGCCATGACACCATCACTTGTACTAGCCAAATCTCCAAATGTGCTAATTGTGGGAGTCCCATCAGTCAGGATCTGCTGAGTGCAGCATCTTGAAGAAGGAGACTGAGACATATATGAGAAGCATGAAGTTAGTTATTCTGAAGCTAAGAGGAAAGTGGAAAGTTTGACACACAAACCCGATACTCCTATGCTGAAGCAGTAACTAACATCACCCTAGTGCTAGTAATGTCAGTCAACAGCTTGCAGCAAGGATAAAGAAATTGCCGAACTAAAACAAACTGTTAAAGAATGAATATTAAAAGGTATCATTTGACTAAATTGGTCGATCAAATGGCTGCATCAACCCAGCATAAAAATCCTAAGGAGGCTGATACCGAATCACAGTCCGGAGCGCACCTTCCCTCCGGGCTACTCCTGTGAGGACTTCGTCTGACTCGCGATCGGCTTCTCGAGAGAGAAGCAGATCGCAATCTGTCAGTCGTCTCCCTCGCCAGGAGGTGCAGGACATGGAGGCTTCTGTCTCCAAACCATCCCGAGAGAGGTCCCCGGGAAGCGAGGGAGAGGAGGCGTACTCCCTCCCAAAAAAGAAGAAAAAAAATGGTGGACAAGGCACTTCCAAACCTCGTAAAACGTAATCTTCGCGTCGACCATTATACAATGGGAACTGTCGAAGTCTTAGAACTAAAGTAAATGACCTAAAATTATTAGCCTTGTCTTATGCTCCTGATATTATAGTTCTCCAAGAAACGCACTTAACACACCTCGTCTCTGACGAGGTCGTTTCGCTGAGGAACTACCATCTATGTCGGAAGGATCGTGAGGGTAGGGGTGAGAGGCGGAGTCGCCATGTAATCCACCAAAGCCTCCCTTTTACAGAAGTGACTCTACAGAAGTGATTCTACTTTGGAATTTGTCGCATGCAAAGTAAAATAATGGCACGTATCTGGCTATATGTTCACTTATTGTCCACCTGATGCAGTGATAGCCTATGATGAGCTCTTTGCTCTTCAGGAACGTCTGCCACAAAATAAAGTAATTTTAGCTGATTTAATGCTCATCATACGTATGGGGTTCCCTGCGGCTGGATGGTAGAGGTGAGTCTGATTTAATCCTTCGAATGATGGTAGTCCGACGCGGGTGGACGATAATACCGGTAATTGAGCTTTATTGACTTTCACTGGTCTCTTCATCAATAGCAGCCAAACTGCCTGTGGCACACCATTGACGACTCGTGGAAAGCGATCATCTCCTATTTTGATTAAATATTCATGCGACACATTGAGAACGCCTTCAGCACCTAAATTTAGCGTAAAAAGAGCAGACTGGGTCGCCTTCACAAGGAGCGTCAAGCTCGAACTTGTGGAGAAAACCATTGATGATAAAGTAAACAATATTCAGAATTCGATTATAGAAGCAGCATTGCTATCCATTCCTAAAACTTCGACAGATAGCGTTAAGCATAGAGTTCCATGATGGACAACAGATTGCCGCAGGGCGCTGTGCCGACGCAATAAGGCCTACAGGCTTTTCAAAATAACATCACAAATGAGAACTTTTGCAATTACAAACTAGCAAGAGCTAGGGCTCGTAGAGTAATAAGACAAGTAAAAAGAGACTCCTGTGGAGCTTTGTCTCTACAATCATTAGCAATACCAAAATATCAGAGGTTTGGTCCACTATCAATAAAATCAATAAAAGAAAATCATCTTTCAAAATTAATAACATCATCACGAGGGCACTAATTTCGATTCACCTAGAGACATTGCTAATGCACTCGCCAGGTAGTTCTCTCATACAAGCAGCTCAGCTAATTACCATCCCACCTTCCTGACCATCAAGTAAGAGGCTGAGCTGCAACCAATTCAACCCAGATCTGCCATCTCCTACCGCCCAATTGCGGTAGGAGATTGCATTTTTTTAAATTCCTGTAATTTACTAGTTGACGAGCAGTGCGGTTTCCGCAAGGGGCGCCAAACTCTCGATCAGCTAGTAAAGCTGGACAGTCATATTCAAGAGGCCATTGCCAAAAAAGATTTTTTGATTTCAGTATTTTAGATATAGAAAAAGCCTTGACATGACATGGCGATATGGCCTACTCAGAAAACTTATGCTTTTGGATTATGTGGAAACTTGTCTTGTTTCATTCAAAATTCATTCTGACAGAACTTTGCTGTCAAATTTTCCGACAATGTCACTCTTCGGACACTTTTGTCCAGGCAAACGGGGTCCCACAAGGAAGTGTCTTGTCACAACATTATTCTATGTATGATTAATGACATCTTACCAGCTCCTCCTTGGAATCTTAAATACTCACTGTACGCTGATGATTGTGCATTATGGCATTCCAACAATAATGCAGAATTCTCAGCAAATCGCATCCAATTGGCACTGGATATGATTCATAACTGGGGCCTCCAGTGGAGTTTCAAGTTTTCCATTAGAAAGGGTATTGGGTAATTTTTTCACATAGAGGAAGCCGAACATCAGGCTAACTCTAGACAACACCCAATACTATTCAAAATTCTGCAAAGTTCTTGGGCTACTTTTGATAGTAGACTCAGTTGGAAAGACACATTGGTCAGTTAAAAAATAAATGTCAAAAGCACTAATTTATTAAAGTGCATTCTGGTAACAAATCGGGAGCTGATAGACAGTATTTGCTAATGGTATATAAAGCCCTGATTAGGTCTAAAGTAGATTATGGGTCAATCGTGTATGGTTCGGCAATCGAGAACAAGTTTGAAAGGTTGGAGCTGTGCAGAATGCCTGTTTACGTGTGTGTCTTGGAGCCCTGAAGTGCACTTGTATCAAGCGTCTTGAGGTGGAGTCCGACTCAGACGCGGCCAGTTAGCCTGAGCTATGCCTCAAAGTTTGCTCGAGACCCGATCCACCCTATTTGCAATAGTGGCATTAGGCCCTTTGCCACGATACTCCACGTCCTCGTCGAGAAATTCGGTTATAGATCTCTCTACCATCGATACCCTGGTTCAGTCAAATATGCGCCATGGAAACTCCGAATTTTCTATCATGGAAGCTTGGCTTCCATCAGCTAAGGCCATGGCGCTGGAGGTGGAGGTACGCCAGAGGTTCAGAGAGACCTGTTAAACATCTCCCTTTTTCATATATATACCGACGGTTCCAAGACAGAGAGTGTGTGGGTGCGGGTGTATGGTCGACTGAATGTGAATAAAGTTCAGACTGCCGAATCATACATCGATCTTTCTTGCTGAACTTTTTGCTATTGAAAAGCCATTGATTTTGTACTGTCGACGACCCACGATAGAATAGTAATTTTTCAGATTCATTAAGTCACTTAAAGCATTAAATCATTAGAAACACCAAAAATGAACTTCTGGGTAATATCATCCGTAAGCTACATGGTGCCAATAAATCAATCAAGCTAATATGGGTACCAGACCACTCTGGTATCCATGGCAATGAGCAGGCTGACAAATTAGCCGGGTCAACTGATGATCTGGACCTTAGCATAGTCCATACAGATTCAGTGTGTTTGTGTCTCTTATATAAGCAAAAATACATCTCCTGTGGCACCAGCCTCCAACTTACACACAAAATAAAACAAAAATATAGAACTGTGGGACACAACCCACAGGAAGGAGAGAAGGGAGGAGGTGGTGTTGGCCCGTCTCAGGGTCAACGCAACTAGAATTCCCCACTTCACTCCCTATATTGAAAAAAATATTCCTCCACAATGCCCTCACTGCACCACCACCCTTACCATAGACCATATCCTCACAATATGCCCCAACTACAACAACAATAGACAACCAATAAAAAACTATCTAAGAATAAAAAACACAGATTTTACAACTAATCTACAATCAAATGATGAAAAAATAATAAATAAAGTAATAACTTTTCTAAGGGAGACAAAACTTTATGACCTTATATAAATTGATAGAATAAATAGGATCCATTGGCTTAATAACCTTGGCCACATGCCGTGGTTGATAGCACAGAAATCCAACAAAGAAAGAAAAAAGAAACTCTTTGAACCCCACTCGTGTTTAAAATTTTGATTATAAACACCTATCCTTAATGCGGGAGCAACGAATAAAGTCTTGTGCCACAAGAAACTACCCTGGAGCCGGAGCTCTCGTCTCGCTTGACATTGTTGTTCTTGAGTTTCTTAAAGTAAATAAAAGTAAAGTAAATCCTGTAATTACAGATCATTTATTGTGCTTGCCAGCACCTCAATGCTTTGTTTTTGCAGGTGACACGAGGCTACAGTAGGCGTAGTCAGCACTCCCACCTCAGACCCGCAGCTCTCTTCTACACCAGGGTAGCCCTTGTGGGCTTTGACCCCTGGGTAGGGAGGCCCAGTAGTCTGGGGCGTCCTTTGGGCGCACTTTTTCTTTTTCTAATTTTTTCCCCTTAATGTGACTTTCCTGAGCCTGCCGGAGTTCCTCGTGAACTCCCGTATTCGCTTGGGGGGTGGGCATCTACTTACCGTCCTTCGCCTAGGTAAGTTCAGCGGTAAGGAAGTGTCCCACACATAACTTGAGCCCTCTGTGGTACTGGAGAACGCAACCAGGCTTCCACTGGGGGGGGGGGGGGTTTGAGAACATCTCCTACGCCAATTGCGTTAACAAGTGCTTATGCAAGGTCATGGAGGCCATTGCATTTTAAAATTCCAGTAATTTACTAGTTGACGAGCAGTGGCGGCTTCCGCAAGGGACGCCAAACTCTCGATCAGCTAGTAAAGCTAAGTGTTACGTGCTTTTCTTGGAGAACTATAATATCGGGAGCATAGGACGAGGTTAATAATTAAGGTCATTCACTTTAGATCTAAGACTTCGACAGTTCCATTGTATAATGGTCGACGCGGGATTACGTTTTAGGGGGTTTTGGAAAGTCCCTTGTCCACCAGTTTTTATTTTCTTTTTATGGGAGGGAGACGCCTCCTCTCCCTCGTTCCGGGGACCTCTCTGGGGATGGTTTGGAGACAGAAGCCTCCATGTCCGCACCTCTGGCGAGGGAGACGACTGAAAAATTTGCGATCGTTCTCTCTCGAGAAGCCGATCGCGAGCCAGACGAAGCCCTCACAAAGATTAGCCGGACGGGAAGGTGCGCTCCGGACTGTGATTCAGTATCATTCCCCCTTATAATGTATATGCTGGGTTGATGCAGTCTTTTGGTCGACTAATTTAGTCAGTGATATACTTAATTTTTATTTTTCTAACGGTCTGTTTGAGTTCAGCATTTTTTTATCCTAGCTGCAAGCGTTGACTGACTTTACTTCCCACTAGGGGTGATGTTATTTACGCTTCAGCATAGTATCAGTTTTTTGTCAAACTTTCCACTTTCCTCTTAGCTCAGAATAACTAACTTCATGTTTTCTCATATATGCCAATGTCTCAGTCTTTTCTTCAGGATGCTGCACTCAGCAGATCCGACTGATGGGGACCTCCACAGTTAGCACATTTTGGGAAAACTGGCTAGTACATGTGATGGTGTCATGGGCTTCAGCAATTTACGGCATACAAAATACTGAGTCTATCAAATACATCTTAAAATGACAGCCATCATCAGTAGGATCACAATGACAGGCGAAATGATAAAATTATAATGATGTAACCCTAACCTAATGATAATGGAAATAATATACTGCAATAATAATGAATAGAAATAGAACCATGTTTCAACGATAATGATATATATCTATATCTCATCTATCAATCATCTATCTATCTATCTACTATATATATATATATAATATATATATATATATATATATTATATATATATATATAGTGGTATGTGTGTGTAAAAGACACACACACACGCACACACACATAACACACATACACACACACACACAACACACACACACACAACACATATATAATAATATATAATAAGATATATATATAAAATATATATATAATTTTATATATATATATATATATATATGCATATATATATATAAATAATATATAAATATATATATAATATATATATATATATATATATATATATATATATATATATTATATATAAAAATATATATATTATATTGGTGTGTGGTGTGTGTGTGGTGGGTATACTTTTATATACATATATATATTAATATATCATATATAATATATTATAATATATATAATATAATAATATAATATATATATGTATGTATAAAAAATAAATTATATAAAATATATATATATATATATATAATTTTATATATATATATTTTATATATATATTTAAAATAAATGAATGTGATAATAAAGATAGATATATTATAAAAAATATATAATATATATATTAAAA
>NW_023658839.1:0-22790 GCF_015228065.2 Penaeus monodon | reverse complement strand
AAATTTTATTTCTGTTCCTCCCCACAAGAAATTATCTACATGCATAAAAACATGCCACATAATTCTCCTTCATAATACCAATAGAATGCAGAAGGGTCAGTTTTCACCTCATTACATCCTATCTTCAACAGGAAAGTTTTATGTGAGATACCACTCATTACTGCCTCATTAAGACCATATACACATTTTTTAAATTTCCATAACACATCACAACCTGCTTCAATGGGGGGAACAAGATACACTTCACACTCAAACCTTTCACTCTGTAGGAATGCAGCCTTAATGTCAATTGAATTCACTGCCCACTATTTTGAAGATAGAATAGCAACAAAAGTCCTTGACATTTCCTTGCTAACCGTAGGTGAATCTGACTGAATATCCTCCTTTTCCTCAAAGCCTCTTATCACAATTTTCTTTTTCTGTCACAACCCATCGAACTGACAATCCCTTTGGGCCCATGCTGAATGGCTAGCATTGATGTGCTTTGCAACCATTTCACTAGATGTTTTACTTTCCAGTGTTGGGAGTTCATCACTCATGGTATATGGCAGTTTGAGATAAGGGCTAAAACCCCCTGTCATATGGAGACAATTTTTAGCATTGACTGCCCATGCTAAAGCCACTTTTAAAGACAATTTTGGTTGCTCTGCCATAATTTTTACCACCATTTCATCTATAATTGCATGATTACATTCCCAAAGGCCATTACTGAAGTAAGAATATGCTGCAATATGTATGACTTGAATGTTCGTGTTCTCACATATTTCCAGGAATGTGTTGTTGGCAAAGTCTCCACCACTGTCACACAAAAATTCCACAGGGGCTCCTAAATCAGTTCCGAACCATGTCTCCATAATTTTCTCCACTATCTTTTTGAGTTCTTTACTTTTTGCCACACATGATTTTGAGAACCTTGCTGCCATATCTACCATAAGTAGGAAATAAATCTCTCCTTTCTTATATTCTTTTAGGTCTATTGCCACCACTTCATTGAACTCATTTGCCATAATTACACTCACATTTGGCCTTGATGGTCTTTATATTTGATCCGTATCTCACAGCTATCTGACACCTCTTCAGCTTAAATGAAGCACAGTTTATCGTCAATGCCTGCATCCTTCAATAGCTGAATTAATCTCTCGGATGTGGGATGACTAAACTGTTGGTATAATTTTTCAATCTTCTTTTTCTTTTCTTTTTCACTAAGTACTAAAGTTAACAATATTTCTTTGGTTTTCTTCCAAGCTTCCTTCTCATCCCTTAGTGGAAGGAAATAGTGTTCTGAAGTGCTCCTCAATTTCACCACTTTTCCATGTATTACTGTAATATCATTTTCCCGAGTCCAGTTTCATTTATGCCCTCTTCATCAAGTTCTTCTTTATTGACTTAAACATATTACTGTCACCAAATTTAAATGTGGTTTTACTCTCCTTTTCTTCTATTCTCAATTTCTCTTCTTCTGATAAAGTTTGTATGTATGATTTCAACCAATCAATACCACACACAGTAGAACTACATGTTGTCTTGGATAGCATAGCATAGACTCTGTCATTAATCCCGACATCATTCCAGGCCTGTCAACAACAGTATACAACTCTTCCTCTTGTTGTATTTCCTCACTTGCACTATTCATATACACATTTCTCAGACATACTGGAGACGGTTGGTACTCTGATCCACAGATAGGCATTTTCTTATATTTCCATATTTGTCAACAGAATTTCTTTGTTCATTTTTCATCATTCTATTTGTCACAAATTCCTCTTCCTCTGCCACGTCATCTTCCACATGTCACAACATTCATCTCCTCAGTGTTAAATACTGGCTCAGATTTTACAAACATTGTAAGAGTCTCACTCCCACTCCCTGACACTGTACCCAATGACAGTACTTCTTGAGTTCAAAAAAATATCTTAAGGGCTTGCTGCATGGCATCAAACTTCCTATCTAGATCAATGAAGGATACTGCTGTCAGTACTATTTGTTTGTCTTTAACTTCTAGTCCAGCATTGTATAACAGCTTGAATGCTAAAATACACTTTGGTATACTCACTTTGTACTTGCCCAAAACTGCACTTCTCTTGACAAATTCCAAATGTATTTCTCCTTACTGTCTTCTTTTTCTTTTTTGTAACTAACAAACTTTGTCCATACTTCACACACTACCGACATCTCATCCTTTTTGTACCACTTGTCCAGGTGTTGAAGCAAAACATTCTTTCTATCATGGTTTAGTAATTCTTTGATGTTCAATTCTTTAAAAATCTTTCCTCTCCCTTCGCTTCCTTCCAGAAATGACGGGGCGATGGTCAAAGCTTCTTTTTTCTTTCTCATGTTCGTAACAAGCTGCCATGCTTTCAGTTCTTGTTTCCAGCGATCGTAACTCTTCTTTTCACCAAAAACAGGTACTCTCGCCCGTCCACTGCCATCATCATTGTCACCTATATTTTCTTCTTGTTTCTTTTAAATACTCAATGACCTGCTTCCCCTTACCACCAACCACGCTCTGCTACCATTTGTTGAGCATATGGATCAATTTGGTAAGATATATCATAAGCCTATTTATGATATTTTTGCTGTAATATAGGTTAGGCATAGATTCAGTCTGCGGTCCCTATCAGAGCTCCTAATCAAAACAAAGCTCATAAACAATTGATGCTCACGAAGCGCAACATCACAGATAAACATAATGAACAATATATATACCTATACATATACATATACATACATACATACATTTTTTTTTTTTTTTTTTTTTTTTTTACGGTAAGTTTCTGTTTGAGCCGCCGTGGCCACAGCATGACACTCAATTGTAGTTTTCATGTTGTGATGCTCTTGGAGTGAGTACGTGGTAGGGTCCCCAGTTCCTTTCCACGGAGAGTGCCAGTGTTTTACCTTTTAGGTAATATATACATACATACATACATATATATATATATATATATATATATATATATTATATATATATATATATATATATATATATATATATTATATACATATATATATACATATATCTATACATATATACATATATCTATACATATATACATATATACTCACATATATCTTCATATACATATACTTATATATACACATATGACTGCCACAATAGTCCAGTGGTTAGAATACTGGTTGCCGAACCTTGTGATCCTGAGTTCAATTCCCTGTCGTGGCTGTCGTAAAAATGCCTGTGCTCCAACTGCTGGCTTGAGCCCAATCTCATGGTGAGAAAACATCACATCTTGAGAAATCAAACGCAGGGGAAATCGCCACTGTGGCACAAGTGTTAGTGCGCCAAACCACAGTTGATTAGGAAAGGCATCCAATCAGGCATGGGTGGCACTACCAAATAACCTCTCAATGGTAATTTGACAATGGCCTATGTCCTGTAGTGGAATGAATGGCTGTTTGAAGAAGAAGAAGAAGAAGAAAGAAAGAAAAAAAAAAAAAAAAAAAAAAAAAAAAAAAAAAAAAAATATATATATATATATATATATATATATATATATATATATATATATATATATACACATATATACATTATACATACATATATAGGCTGTGGTGGCCAAGTGGTTAAAAAATCGGCCTCAAGACGGCAATCTGAGTTTGAGGGTTCGAGTCACCGGCCGGCGCGTTGTTCCCTTGGGCAAGGAACTTCACTTAAATTGCCTACCTAGCCACTGGGTGGCCAAGCCAGCCCAAGTCAGAGACAGTCCCAGAACTGGGTAAATAGAGATGGTGACTCAATAAGAAAAAAAAAAAAAAAAAAACACTGGGCGGAATGCAACGGCAAAACACCGCTCTAAATTGCCTAGAAAATCATGGAAAATCCATGATCGCCAACGTCCTTGTAGGACAGGGCACTTGAAGAAGGCCGCGGTGGACATAGGCCTCACTAAATTCAATAAATTCATTACTGAGAGGTTATATGGCAGTGCCACCTTTGCCTGACTGGATGCCTTTCCTAATCAACTGTGGTTTGTGCCATGGCGGTGACTTCCCCTGTGACACATGCGCTTGACTTTTCAAGGCGATATGTGTTTTTCTAGGTAGGCAATCGAGGTGAAGTTCCTTGCCCAAGGGAACAACCCGCCGGCCGGTGACTCGAACCCTCGAACTCAGATTGCCACCATTATAATCTTGAGTCCGACTCAGCCAACGCGGCCCTAATATCATCATGAATAACGGTATGCTCATATTTGAGCAGCCGTGGACTTCTCCACCATTCTTCGCCACTAAACTAGATCTTGCGCTTTTCTTTCCACTTGTACCATCGACAACCCGCAAATATCTTGATGTTGTCGCTCAGTCTTGTCTTCGGTTTACCTCTTCCTCTGTTTCCTATCACCATCCCTGTCAGCAAGTTTTTCTCAATACTTTTAATTCTCATCACATGACCAATAAACTTTAATTTCCTCCTGTTCAAGATGCCCAACAGCCGGTCTTTACAATTTATTTTTCTCAGCACTTCATCATTCGTTTCTTCTCTGTCCAGTTAATACGTAGTAGTTTGGTTTGGATTCCATTTGATACAATGGATATTCTTGGTGTGACATACTGTCTGCTTGATTTTGCTCACGTGTGTCAGCTGCTGCTGACTCAGCTGAACCGAGTCCTTGCCCGCCGTGGTGCCCAGCCACAGCAGTAACCTCCAGGCGACAGTTGCAACTTCTCGCGCCTGGGCGGGGCGCGAACCGCCGACCCCTCGGATGAGAGGCCGACACGTTACCACTGTACTAGCCCGTCTGTAACACCACATTTCAAACTATTAATCTTTTCTTGTCTATCTTCTTCAGCACCCAACACTCAGAACCATATGATGCAATTGGGAAAACTAATGAGTTCAATAACCTCAGCTTTGTCCGTAAGGTAATGCTTCGGTCTTTCCGGATGTTATTGAGAGCAATTGTGGCGTTTTTGGCAATGGTAATTCTTCTTTTATCTCCGGTGAATTATCATATGTATTAGTTAAATCAGCTCCAAGATAAGTGAACTCTTTCACATTTTCCACAATCATTGCATTGATTGTAACATGTTATCATTTGTAGACAAGCTATGAATGAGAATGAATATCTTCACAATACAAGAGATGTATTTGATCGGTTCGATTGCGTCTTCGTCAGAAATACATGTATTTCTGACGAAGACGCAATCGAAACCGGTCCAAATACATCTCTGTATTGTGAAGATATTCATTCTCATTCATACCTTGTCTACATTTGTCAATATGAATACGGTTCATGTTCATCATTGTTCATTGCCAGTTATCTTTGAATCTTCATGATCTTAGTTTTCTTGGCATTAAGAAACAAGCCAGCCTTTTCGCTTGCTTCTCCAATTTTATCTAGTAGTTGTTGTAGTTCAGTGATACTGCTGGCAATCAAAACTATATCATTGACATACCTTAGATTTGATATTTTGTATCCTCCAACATCTACAGTTCCTTCAAAATTCTCTAGAGCACCTCTCATAATTGTTTCAGAATATATGTTAAAGAGGTGCGGAGACAGAATGCAACCCTGTCGCACTCCTTGTTTGACTTCAAACCATTCTGTTAACCCATAAGTGGTTCTTACAGCAGCTTGTTGTTGGTCATACATGGTTTTTATTAGTTGGATGATGTGTTCTGGAAACTTCATATCGTTCATGTTATTCCAGAGGATATCGTGATCAACAGTATCAAAAGCTTTCACATAATCGATGAAACACATGTATAGGTCTTTTTGATGTTCTCTGTTTTTCTCTATGATCAATTTTAGATTTAGAATCTGATTTCTGGTACCTTTTCAAGGGTGAAAACCTGCTTGTTCATCTGCAATTTCCTCTCTTAACTTCAACTTCATTCTTTCAGCAATAATTTTCAACAAAATTTTGTTGCTGTAACTTATTAATGCAATTGTCCTATTATTGTTGCATTGGAGTGCGTCACCTTTTTAGGTATGGGAGTTAAAGATTGATTTTACCCAGTCTTCTGGCCATCTTCTTTTATTCCATATTTTTGTACAGAGTTTGTAGAAGTATTCAACACTTTTGCCAGCATTCTTAATTAGTTCTGCTATTATTTCATCTATTCCGGGGCTCCTGTTATTCTTTACTTCTTTTACGGCTTTATAACCATGTCTAGCAGTGGCGGTGGTTCATCTTCGTTGTCATTGAGTCTAATTAATGTTGTTGTTAGATCTTTATTCTTTTTGTATAGGTTGGAACAATATTGATTCCATCTATATTTGACTTCTTTTCCATCACATAAAACAAGTCCATCTTCAGTTTTGATAGTGTCCATTGTAGGTTTAAATTTTCGTGTGATGTTTCGTACTCCTTGGTAGAGTTCTTTAGTTGTCTTATTGATAGAACAGTTTTCAATTCTCTGGTAATGTTCATTTAAATATTTTTCCTTATCTTGTCACTATAATCTTTGAATTTTTGTATTTAGTTTTTTGTAAATTACTTTTTCAACTGGATTATTGATACCCTTTGATTTTAGGCATCTTCTTGTTTCAATTTCACTTAGTGTTTTTTCAGATATCCAGGGGGAATTTGTCTTTTTTTTTGGCGATAGTTTCTTAAGCAGTGCTCAGCAGGAGTTCTTTTCCTTCTTCCCAAAACTCATTTGGTGTTATATCATCTTCACATTGATTATTTCAAAGTTGTTTGACACTGTAATTCTGGAATTGTTATCAAGAGTTTTGTAGTCGAGCTTTAGAGGTGGTGTTGGACGCTCCATCTTTTTGAGTCTTATTTGAAAGTCGATAATTAGTAGTTGGTGGTCACTGTTGCAGTCGGCACCAGTCTTGTCTTGGCATTTTTTATGCAACTTTTCCATTTTTGGTTCAGCACAATGTAGTCAATTTGGTTGCGTGTTCTTTTGTCTGGTGAAAACACATGTACAAGTGTCTTGGGTGGTGTTGGAACAATGTGTGGCTATAACTAGATTATTTGTACTACAGAATTCAATAAAATCTTACCTCTTTCATTTATATCTCCAAGGCCGAATTTTCCACAGGTGTCATTTTTAGATAATTTTTCCTACTTTGGCGTTGAGGTCTCCCATGATCACTTTTACATCTCCCATGATCACTTTTACATCTCTGTTAGGGATTGTGTCTAAAGTATCTTGGAGAGAGTTATAAAAATTTTCCATTTCTTCATCACTTGCAATATTGGTTGGTGCGTAGCACTGTATAAAACTAATGTTATGAGGTTTTGCTTGTATTCTGACTTTTAAAATGCGATCATTTATTGGGCTGTACCCAATTAGTGCATCTGCAGTTTTTTTCGTGAGAATCATAGCAACTCCGTGACTATAATTTCCTTCTTCTTTTCCAGAAAAAAGAACTGTCTTGTTTTCTTTAGTTTTGAAACTTCCATTACTTTTCCAATTGGTTTCACTTATTCCTAGTATTTGAATGTTGTATCTATCCATTTCGTTACAGTCAGTATGTAATTTACCCATCTCTTTCATTTTCCTTACGTTCCACGTTCCGATTTTTAATGTGTTTCTTAATTGGACATGTTTTCTTTATCTTCTTTGTCTTCCAGATGCATGTTTAACATTGTCAGCCTGGTTGCCCACTGACTAACGCGCCCCTTGATAACCCACGCGACGGGCGATGTGGTATGAATTATCATTTCTGTATTTAATCATTGGTGTAGAGGTTTGTCAGGAGAAAATAAAAGTTGAGTGGAATCTCCCAGGCTCCTTCTCAACTCGCAGTCTCCAACTAACTAGGAGGAACTATCTCTGCCGCTTTTAAAACAGTTACACTGTAATACGCCAGACATATTGGGAAACAAAGGAAAAATTTTACTATGTATATTTACATTGTTATACTGTAATATATGTATACACATACATAAAAATATGTATATGAATTTTGTATATATACACATATATACAGATTTATATATATATATATATATATATATATACACATATTTGGCAAAACTTATAAGTAAACATAGCATAAGTGTTTTTTTTGTTATGAACGAGGCAAAAACCTAGATTGTTTGCAACAAAGAGTGTAGTAGAATATAATTAACCAATAAGTGCATTAATGTCTATTTTTTTAAACTACATAAGCTATCTGATTTTTCATTTTCTTTAAATAACCATTAACAAAACTTGTAGTATTGGTTATCAATTGACTTTGTAGTTGCATATTCCTCAAATGCAACTTCTGTAACTGTTTACACTTAATATTCAAATCTGAATACTAACTTCTGTACTGCTAGTACCACTGAAGTTTCGAGAACGAGTCATTTCTGCAATTCGATCAGCAGTGTTGGCCCTGGATGTTTTACTGCAGCCAGGTCTTGCAGCAGTATTGGAAGAAGCAAGAGCTTGCTTCAGTTTCTGTGGAAAAAATAAATAAAAAATAATAACAATAAATAACTTTTATGAGTCTATACTATACACAGACTATTTCATCAAAGCTGAGAACCTTTTCTCAGTATATCTATCTCGTGTATATATATATATATATATATATATATATATATATATATATATATAAGTAGATAGACAAGAAAAAGATCAATAGTTTTGAAACGTGGTGTTACAAACGAGTACTGCGTATTAGCTGGACAGAGAAGAAGACGAATGATGAAGTGCTGAGAAAAATAAATTGTAAAGACCAGCTGTTGGACATCTTGAACAAAAGGAAATTAAGTAGTATTGAGAAAAACTTGCTGACAGGGGTGGTGATAGGAAACAGAGGAAGAGGCAAACCGAAGACAAGGCTGAGCGACAATATCAAAGATATTTGTGGATTGTCGATGGTACAAGTGGAAAGAAAAGCGTAAGATCGAGTTTAGTGGCGAAGGATGGTGGAGAGGTCCACGGCTGCTCAAACATGAGCATACCGTTATTGAATATATATAGATGTAGATATAGTAGAGATAAAATTTTGTTATATTGTGTGTGTTTTTAGTGTGTTATTATTTTTGTGTTTTTTAATTTTGTGTGTATGTGTGAGTGTGTAGTTTGTGTATTTTTTTAATTTGTGTGAGTGTGAGGTGTTTTTTTGGTGTATGTTTTAGTTGTAGCATCTTTTAGTATGTTTGTGTTAGTGTAAATGTGTTGTTAGTGTGTAGTGTAGTGGTGCTTAGTGTGGGTTTTTGGGTTGTGTGGTTATTATGGTTGTAAGTGTGTATGTGTTATGTGTATGTTTTAGTGGGGAAATGTGTGTTAGTGGCAGGTTTCAAGTTTGTCAATGTGTGTGTTAATTGTGTGTGTGTGTTGTGTGTGTGTTATGTATGTGTGTGTGTTAGTGTGTTGTTTTGTGTGGTGTGTATTATGGGGTGTGTTTTAGTCTTTGTTAATATAGTTTGTGTGTGTTAAGTGTGTTAGTGTGTGTATGTTAGTGTTGATGTTAGGTTTTGGTTAGTGCGTGCATATGGGGTGCGGTGCGTGCGTGCGTGTGCATGTGTGTGGTGGTGTGTTTTTAAATGAGGGGTGGGTGTGCTGTTTCGGTTGTGTACTTTAGTGCATATGTTTTTTTTAGGCAGGGTTTTTTGTTGGGGGGGGTTTTTGTGTGTGTTAGTGTTGTGTTGTGTTGTTAGTGCGGTGTGTGTTTGTGCGGGGTTTGTGTGCTTACTGTGTTAGTGTGTTAGTGCGTGTGTGTTGTTAGGCGTGGTTGTTATGGGGTTTTGATCCCATGTGTGTAGTGTTTTAGTAAGTGTGTGTTTACTATAAATGTGGTTAGTGTGGTTTGTTTATTGTGTGTGTTTTAGGTAGTGGTGTGTATGTTAGTATTGTATGTGTTAGTGGGGAAAGGGTTGTTAGTGTCAGGTTGTAATGCGTGTGTGCAAGGGGTGTTTTAGTGTGTTTTGTTAGTGTTAGTTGTGTGGGTGTTAGGTATGTTTTGGTTTTAGGGGAGTGTATTAAGTTGTTGTGTTTGTGGGGTTTTTAGTCTTTGTGAAATTGATGTCTTGTGTGTGTTTGTGGTGTGTGTGTTAGTGTGTGGTGTTTGTGTTATTTTTGGGTTGTGTTAGTTTTGTGTGTTTTTGTGGGTGGTGCAGCGCACTACGAGTGTTGTGGTGTGTGAATTTAGGGTGGTGTATTAGGTGGTCAGTGTTAGTGTGGTGGGCGCACACTCAGGGTGTGTTAGTGTGTGTTAAAAAGTGTTAAGTGGTTTGTTGTGATGTGGGGGTGCGTGTATGCGTGTGTGTGTGGTGTGGTTTTACAGTGTAGTGTGTGTGAGTGTGAGTGTGTGGTGTGGGATGGTATGATATGAGTGTGGTGTGTTTAGTGCATGTGGTGTGTAGTGATGGGGTTATGGGTGGTGTTTTAGTTTTGTGTGTGTGGTTAGTGGGGGGGGTGTGTTAGTGTGTGTGTGGAGTGTTGGCTTGGTTTTGTGTTATGTTATGATGTTTTTTGGGGCGTGTGTGGGTTTGTGCATGTGTGTTGTGGTTTGTGCAGGGGGTGTAGTGGTTGCTTGTTGTTAGTGCATTTTGTGTTAGTGTGTAGTACATTGGTGTGTTAGTGCGTGTGGTGTTAGTGGGTTTTAGTGCTGTTGTGGTTAGACATGTGTTTTAATGCTTGTGGTGGTGGGTGTGTGTGTGTGGTGGGTGTGTGTGTGTGTGGTGTTGTGTGTGTGTGTGTGTGCTTGTGTTTGCTGTGTGTGTTAGTGCATTGTGTGTTTTAGGTGTGTGTGTGTTAGTGGTTTTTTTATTTATGCGTTTTTGTTGTGTGAGTCTGTGTTAGTACATGTGTGTGTGTTTTGGTGTGTTGTGCTTTTGTGGTGTTTTGTTTGTGCATGGTGTGGTGTATGGGGTGTTGTTGTGGGGTTTAGTTTTGGGGTTTTAGTGTGTGATTTGTGAGTGTTTGTGTTTTGGTGTGTGTGTTAGTATGTGGTGGAGTGTGGAAAATGTGCGTTAGTGTGCAGGTGTGCAAGAGTGTTTTAGTGTTGGTGTTTGGGTTAGTATGTGGGGGTGGTTTTAGTGGTGAAGGGGTGTGTGAGGTGGTCAAATGTATGGTGTTAGTTGTGGTGGTTGTGTTGTGGTGTTAGTGGTTAGTGTGTGTGTTAGGTATTGTGGGTTTAGATGTGTGTGTATTAGTGTGTTGTTTTTAGTGGTGTGTATAGTTGTGTATTAGGTGGGGTTTATTTTAGTTTTTGTATTGTGGGTATTAGTGGTTTATTAGTTGTGTGTGATTAGTGTCTGTGTGAGGTTATTAGTGTTAGTTTTGGGGTGTATATGAAGTCTGTGTGGTGTTAGTGTATGGTCTGGTGTGTGTGTGAATTATTGGTGTTATTATGTGTGTGTGTATTAGTTGTGTGGTATTAGTGTGTTGGTATTAGTGTGTGTCAGGTTAGTGTGTTGCGCACGCACTAACGAGTTTGTGTGTCAGAGGGTGTTTGTTTTACGGTGTGGTGTGCGGTTATGCGTTTGTGGGTGCGTGTTTTTGGCATGGTGTGTGTACATGTGTGTGGTTAGTGTTTTGGTGCGTGTTGTGCTTGGTGTGTTAGTACATTTTGGGTGTTAGTGTTGTGGTTGTGTGTGTGTTGGGGGTGTGTGTGTGTGTGTGTGTGTGTTGTGTGTGTGGGTGTTTGTACATTTATGGTGTGTAGTGTGTGGTGGTGTTTTTAGTGATGGTGTTAGTGCAGTGTGTGTTGGGCATGGTTTTTAGTGCAGTGTGTGTTAGTGCAGCATGTGTGTTAGTGTTGTGTTGTGGGTGTGGGGTGTTAGGGGTGTGTATGTTTAGGGGGTGGTGTGTTAGGGGTGGGTGTGTTGTGGGGGGTGGTTTAGTGGGTGGGTGTGTGTTATGTGTGTGGGGTTTTGGTGTGTGGTTTGGGCTGTGGTGTGGGTGTTTTGCATTTTGTGTGTGTGTGTTTGTGTGTTTGGCATGTGTGTGTTGTGTGTGTGTTTTTGTGCATGTGGTGTTGGTGTGGGGGTTTGTGATAGTGCATGCTGGTTAGTGTTTAGTGCGTGTGTGTGTTTTTTTGGCGTTTGGGGTTTTTGTGTTTTAGTGCGGGGTTTGTGTATTAGACATGTTGTGTTAGTGCTTGTGTGTGTTAGTGCTTGGGGTTTTTGTGTGTGTTTTAGATGTGGTGTGTTTACGGTGTGTTTATGATGTGTGTGTTTTTGTGGTGTGTGTATGTGTGGTTGTGCATGGTGTATTAGTGTTGTGTGTATAGTTCTGTGTGTGTTTTAGTGTGTGTCGCGCACGCATTACGAGTGGGTGTTAGTTGTTAGTGCCTTTGGGTGTGTGTGTGTGCGTGTGTGTGCATTGGTGTGTTATGTTTGGTGTGTGTTTTTGATAGTGGGTGGGGGTGGGTTAGTGCATGTGTGTAGGCAGTGGTGTGTTAGTGTGTGTGTGTGTTATGGTGTGTGTTAGTACATGTGGGGTTTTTTTGTGCATGTGTGTGTGTAGTGTGTGTGCGTGTTTGTCATGTGTGTGTGTTTGGGTGTTTAGGCATGTGTGTGTTAGTGTGTTAGTGCGTGGTATGTTTTGGGGTGGTTAAGCGTGTGTGTTTTTAGGGCTTTTTTTTGATGTGGTGTGTTATACATGGGGGTTAAAATGTTTGTTGTGTGTGTTTATTTAGTGGTGTGTGTGTTTAGGCGTGTGTGTTAGGCATGTGTGTTTTGTAATGTGTGGGGTTTAGTGCATGTGTTGTGTTAGTGTGGGGGTTTTTTAGTGGCTTTTGGGTTTTAGTGTGTGTGTGTGTTGTGCGTGTTTTGGGAGTACATGTGTTTTTGTGTGTGGGGGTGTTGTGTGTGTTAGTGCATGTGTGTTTTTGGCAGGTGTGGTTTTGCTGTGTGCGGTGTGCTTGTGTGGTAGGTGTTGTGCGGTGTGTTAGGTGTTAGTGCGTGGTGGTTAGAAGTGTGTGTGTATGTAAAGGTGTTGTGTGGTGTTAAAGTATATGTGTGTGCATTTTTTGAGTTTTTTTGGGTGTGTTTTTAGTAGTATGTGTGTTAGTTGGTGGTTAGTAGGTGTGCGTTAGTGGGTGTGTGTGTGGTGTTAGTGGGTGTTGTTAGTGCGTGTGTATGTTTAATGTGTGTTAGGCTTGTGTGTGTTTATGTGTTTTGTGCGTGTGGGGTTTGTGCGTGTTTTGTGTGGTTTGGCTTGGTGTGTTTTGTGCGTTGTGTGTTTTGGCATGTGTGTGTGTTTTGCTGTGTGTGTTTTGTGCATATGGGTGTTTTTGTGCATGTGTGTGTGTGTTTGTGTGTCTTGGTGATAGTCCCTGTGGTTTTATGTTTTAATGCGTGTGTGTGAAAAGTTTTAGGCGTGTGGGTGTGTTAGTGTGCTTTTTTGTGTATGGTGTGTGTTAGGGTGGGGGTTTTTTGGTGTATGGTGTGTTTGTGTTTTTGTTTGTGGTGTGTTATGTAGTGCGTGTGTGTGTGTTGTACATTGTGTGTGGGTGTGTAGTAGTAAGTGTGTTTTTTAGTGGTGTGTATGTCGTAGTGTTGTTAGGTGGTGTTATGCATGATGTGTGTGTGTTGTGTGTGTTATGTTTTAGTGCATTGTGTGTGTTAGTGTGTGTTTGTGCATGTGTTTGTGTTAATGCATGGTGGTTGGTCATGTGTGTATTAGTGTGTGTGTTAAGCTGGTAGTGCGTGTAGGTTAGGGAATGTGGTTTAGGTGTGGTATAATCTGTGTTAGTGCGTGTAGTGTTAGGCATGTGTGTTTAGGTGTGTGTGTTGGGCATTGTGTGAGTGTGGGTTTTTGTGGGTAATTGTGTTATGGTATGGTGTGGGGTTTTAGTGTGTGTGTTAGTGGGTGTGTGTTAGTGGGTGGTGTGGTTAGTGGGGTGTGTGTGTTGTGGGTGTGTGTGTTTTAGTGGTGGTGGTTGGGGGTTAGGGGTTTTTGGGCCCTTAGTGGGTGTATGGGGTTTAGGTGTGTTAATAATGTGGTGTTAGTACTGTGGTGTTGTACATGTGGGTTAGACAATGTGGTTGTTTGTGCTGTGTGATGTGCGCATGTGTGTTTGTGTGTTAGTGCATGTGTGTGTTTACTCGTGTGTGTATGTGTTAGTGGGTTAGTGCGTGTGTGGGGTTAGTGCGTGTGTGTTGGTGCGTGTGTATGTGTCAGTGGGGTTTTAGTGATGGTGTATGGTGGGTTGTGTTAGTGTGTTATGATGTGGGGTTTTTAGACGTTTGTGTTATGCGTGTGGTTAGTGTTGTGTGTGTGTTAGTGCATTGTGGTTAGTGTATGTGGGGTTTAGGTGTGTGTGTGTTAGTGGTGTTGGTGCAGTGTGTGTCTGTGTTAGTGCGTGTGTCGTGTTAGTGATGTGTGGTAGTGCATGGTGTTAGTGATGGTGTAGTGTATGAGTGAGTGAGCGTGAGTGGTGAGTGTGAGTGTGAGGTGAGAGGAGGAGTGAGAGTGAGGTGAGAGTGAAGTTGTGAGTGTGTGCGGTGGTTTTGAGTTAGGGCATGTGTGGTGCGGTGTGTGTGTAACTTGTGTGTATGTGCGAGGTGTTAATTGTGTGTATGGTGAGTGCGTTAATTTGTGTATTGTGAGTGTGTTAGTGTATGTTAGTGTCTTAGTGTTAGTGCATGTGTGTGTTAGTGTGTGTGTTAGGCATGTGTGTGTTAGGCAGTGTGTGTGTGTGTGTGTGTGGTGTGTGTGTGTATGTTGTGTATGTGTATGTGTGTGTGGTATGTGTATGGGGTGTTAGTGTGTGTTTATGTGTGTGTTTGTGTGTTAGTGTGTGGGTGTGTATTAGTGTGTGTGTTCGTGTGCATGTGTATGTGATGTGTGTGGGTATGTTTTAGTGTGTGTGTATGTGGTGCGTATGTGTTAGTGGGGTGGGGTATGTGTTAGTGGGGATGTATGTGTTAGTGTGTATGTATGTTTTAGTGTATTGTGTGTGCACTAGCTGTGGGGTGTGTTAGTGTGTGTGTGTGTGTCAGTGTGTGTGTAGTGTGTGTATGTTAGTGTGTGCATATGTGTTAGGTATGTGCGTATGTGTTAGTGTATTTGTGTGTGTTTGTTACTGTGTGTGTATGTGTTGGTGGGTTAGTGTGGTGGATGTGTGTTATCTGTGTAATATGTTGTGTGTGTGTGTGTGTGTGTGTGGGGTGTGGTGTTTTGGGTGTGTGGGGGGTTTTGTGTGTGTGTGTGTGTGTGTGCATGTGTTAGTGTGTGCGAATGTGTTAGTGTGTTTGTATGTGTTAGCGTATGTGTGTGATAGCTGTGTGGTGTTAGTGTGTGTGTTAGTGTGTGGTGTGTGTGTGTATGTGTTAGCGTTGTGCGTATGTTTTGGGTGTGTGTGGTTAGTGCGTGTGTTTTGATCCCTACCATCTTGGCAAGAGATGGTTGTGGCACTTTAGTTCTCCACTGTGAGGTGGAGACCCAGAGACAGTTGTCACAGTTGTATTTTTACTGGAAAATGGAGACCATTTGGGGTGGTAGGGATTTCAACCGGAAATGGCTTGACCATTGGCAACCTGGAAAAAAAAAACTCTGGTATTCATCAGAAAAGGTTTTTATTGCAATTCTAACAGTGTTGGCTTGTAAGTGATGTGTAACATGAATCTCTAGTTTTACTGGTTACAATAGTTTTAATAACTATATCTTTCCAAAAAAATATAGCAATATGGAATACATATTACCAAAATACCACACCGATATGGAAAAACATCTCATCAAAATATACAAATATGACTACATTTTACCAAAAAAATACACCAAATGGTAAATATACTAGCACCTGACATACCACTTTAATTACCAAAAACCGTGTCAAATAAAGAGTTTCGTAGCCTTTAACCCCCGGCACTATAAATTTAATATAGAAAAATTCTCACTTGGCGAAGTCTTTGTCCAAAATACACTAGCTGGTGTATTTATTACTTTAACCCATATCTCATGCCTCAGGGTGACATACTATTCCCATCACAGCCAAATTGAGCGCAGCTGCAACCTTCACTTTAACCTTTCCCGACGGGTAGTATTCATATGGCCCAGGGCCCCACTGCCGGGGGCTTATATTGTCGCCCTAGCATGCGCGACTACTCATGCCAAATACCCCGCATCCCATGCAGTTCTTCGTAATATACGAGGATATTTGTATTCAGCTTTCATTTTTTTCTAAAGTTCTAAATTGCCATATTTTCCTGATAAATCGAGACTGAAGGGTATTTTTGTTGTTATGTAGACTCCATAGTTGATCATTATTCAGTCTATAGTCTGAATAAAATAAGCAGTGTGTGGCATCATAGAGTTGAAATCGTTGGTTTGTTGCATTTTTTTTCTTTTTTTTTTGCATAGTAAAAATGAGAAAGTGTTAAAAACTATTTAATCACACTTTCAGTGGCAGAAAAATAATATTTTGCCGTGATTGTAACAACAACAACAACAACAACAACAACAACAACAACAACAAAACTCATGGCATGTCCATACATACACCATGACATGTACATACATGCCCCCGGCAGATAGTCCCGCCTAGCCATGGCATGTGCGTACATGCCAACTGTTGGCAAAGGGTTAATATCTTGTGCTATTTAACCCTTTCCCGACGGGTGGCATATACATATATGCCATGGCATGCCTGGACTATCTGCCGGTGGCATGTACGTACATGCCATGGCATGCCTGGACGATCTGCCAGTGGTATGTGTGTACATGCCATGGTGTATGTATGGCCATGCCATGATTTTTTTTTTGTTAAAATTACGGCAAAATAATATTTTTTTTGCCACTGAAAATGTGATTAAGTAGTTTTTATCACTTTTTCTTATTTTTCCTATACTATGCATTTCATAAAGGCTTCTCGGGCTTCCGAGGTTAGTGTAAAAAAAAAATTACATCGGTAATCGACTACATTGGCCAGAGATATTATATAGTATTCACGAAGTGATGATGTAAAACCACGTGAAAATACTGATATGTATTTTTTGAGAGAGAAAAAAAATACATATTTATAAAAACACTGAACATAAAAGTATATCTATATGGAAGTGATAATATAAACCTGTTGAAACTAAAGTTTATCTTATAAAATAACTTGAAAAAAATGCAAAATAACAACAACAACAAAACCTACGGTTTCAACTCAATGATACCACACACTGCTTATTTTATTCAGACTATAGAGCGAATAATGATCAACTATGGAGTCTATATAACAAGTCTTGATTTATCAGGAAATATGGCAAATAGAGACCTTAGAAAATAATAATTTTGAAAATACAACATAGGCTCTTAGTATTACGAAGAAAAGGCAAGGGATGCTGGTATTGGGCATGAGTGGTCGCGCATGCTAGGGTGACGATATGAGCCCCTGGCAGCAGGGCCCGGGCCACTATGAATACTACCTGTCGGGAAAGGGTTAATGATGAATATTTTGTTAATGTTCAATTTCATTATCTGCCTTTTTTTTTTGCAGATCCTCAAGTGACCCACAGCCTTCCACCAGTGCCACCCCTAAGAATTTTAGAATCTTTTAGATATCGATAGTGCCAATGAGTATATTCCAGGGGGCCTCAACAGCAGCAGCAACTCCAACAGTGGCTCAGAGTCAAACCTGAAATATGCGTCAAAGTAAGACACATCCATGGACTCATACAAGCCACTGTCAGCAATATGTGTGCAAAAATGGGAACAGAACACTTATGGAACCCCAAAGTTCATATGGTAAAGGCAGAAGGACATTTATACTTGGTTTGAGTTTCCAAAGACCTAGAGATTCAGGACTGAGGCCTAAACCAGGTATTTTCCCACTTTGTCACTGATGAACTTAGGGAATACTTGTCTAGGAGACTAACTGATGAGTTATTGATGACTATTTATACACAATTTAAATTTTGACAACATACTGTTGGCATATTTGTCAATCTGTTGCCCTCTGTTAGACAATGTGAATGCTATTTATGATTTTTGTTTCTACTTTCAGGTATTACGACCAGACTCCAGCACCCACACTCTTCATGCCTGCAATGGCATGACAAGAGGCCACTTACAATGCTGTCCACACCTGCAAGATGGTATTTCTTTCATATTCACAGATGTCAATGTTTCTGTTGGTTTCAATGGTGATGACATAGACTGGAAGGAAAAGGAGCCTGACCCTGAAGAATTGGACGATGACAAAGATTTGGATGCAGATTACATGCCTGTCGCTAATACTTCAATGGACTCTGACGAGCCTCTTGTGGAGTACATCAGGCGTTGCAGGGAGAAAATGTCCATCAGAATTGCTTCATTCACTTGGGCAAAGAGGAAGAACATTCCGATGTGTCGTTGCTTCAAGGGGGATTCTAGTGTCCATGCCAGCCTGGATGAAGCTTTAATCTCCCTTGATACCTTCACCAATTTCTTCACTATGGAGCTGTTACAGAAGATGTCACGAGATGAACCAGTAACATCTGACCTTTGCTTCTTGTATTTTTTTTTAATATACATATATATGGATATATATAAATGTGTGTGTGTATGTGTGTGTGTGTGTGTGTGTGTGTGTGTGTGTGTGTGTGTGTGTGTGTGTGTGTGTGTGTGTGTGTGTGTGTGTGTGTGTGCGTGCGTGGGGTGCGTGCGTGCGTGCGTGCGTGCGGTGCGTGCGTGCGTGCGCGCGTGCGTGCGTTCATTCATGCGTACGTTGAGTGCCTGTGCGTAAATGTGCATGTCCGTATACATACGTGTCTGATCGGTAATTTGAGTTGATGAGCGATTGAGTGGAAGCGTGTGTGTGCGTGCGTGTTTGTGTGTCTGTTTGTGTGCATTTGTATGCATTTGTGTGTGTGTGTGTGTGTGTGTGTGTGTGTGGTGTGTGGTGTGTGTGTGTGTGTGTGTGTGTGTGTGTGTGTGTTGTGTGTTGTGTGTGTGTGTGTGTGTTTGTGTACTTGAGCATGTGTGTTTACATGTATGTATATGTATTTGTGAGTATTGCTGGAGTGGGTGGAGGTTGAGAGTGTGACATAAATGTGCAAAATGGTCAAGTCAAGTGAAGGATCGGGGAAGAAGAAACAAACGAATGGAAAAAAATAACGTATTTAAAAAAACACTGAACATAAAATTATATCTATATGGAAGTGATAACATAAACCTGTTGAAACTAAAGTTTATCTTATAAAACAACAAAACCTACGGTTTTCCACTCCATGATACCAAGCACTGCTTATTTTATCAGACTATAGAGCGAATAATATCAACTATGGAGTCTATATAACAACAAAAATATCCTACAGTCTTGATTTATCAGGAAATATGGCAAATAGAGACCCTAGAAAATAATAATACTGAAAATACAACATAGATTCTTAGTATTACGAAAAAAAAGGCAAGGGATGCTGGTATTGGGCATGAGTGGTCGCACATGCTAGGGTGACGATATGAGCCCACAGCAGCGGGGCCCGGGCCACTATGAATACTATACCCGTGGGCAAAGGGTTAAAGGGACTCCATTCTCGGTTTACTGTGAGGGAATTCTGGTCTAGCAATCCCTTGATGTCTTTGTACATGCTTCCAAAGAGAATGATTAGGGATCAGTTTGATGCCTTGACCTCTGTGCTCCACTCTGCTGACAAATAGGGAGAGCACAATGCAAAGGATCTGCCATGTAAACTGTGACCAGTGCTCGAAGTCCTCCTAGATGACTGTTTCCATTTGGTCTTTGTCCTGAGAGTTTGTGGGCCTTCAGGGGGTGTCATCATGCCTTACAGTAAAACCTGAGTAAACTCTGTTCATTTGATGGTCCTGGGGCAGGGTATACGGTGGCCTTTCAGATTTACATAGGTCAGGAACATGGGGAGTTCCTCGCTAGCATGAAGGCCATCATCAACTTGATTCAGAAGGCAGAGCTGCTCGATAAGGGATACGAGTTGCACATCGACTAGTATTCCACCCCAACTCCCTTCCACTACCTGCAGGCCCTAAAGGCCAGCGATGTTGGTACAGTCATACAACAAAGAGGGCATATCCTCAGACCTGCAGATGAACCAGAGATATATCTATTTCATGAGTTATATCTAGAACACTGCTTTAAGTGGTTGATATGTGTCAAGTGACAATACTTTCCACTGCCCACACCAGCAAGGACATCACCCTACCTCCAAACTGCCGAGGGGTATAAAGGTCGTCATTTCTTACAACAACAGGATGAGGATATCATCAGGAGAAGCCCAGCAGGCACACATGCCAGGGGAGACTCATTCAGGTGTTGGAAGCGATGGGGCACATTGCTGGAAGACCCAACACTGAAGGAAGAAGACCAGGGCCATGTGCAGGACCTGTTTCCCTGTATCCTGCACCTAGTTTCAAGGACTACACACATGAAGAGGAGTAGCAAGTACTGTATATAAAAAAAATCAGTTTTTTGATGTACTGTGTTTCTGTTCTCTCTTGAAGACATACTACTGAATTTGCAAACTAAGATGGTTCAAAACAAAGTATAGTATATACTTAAAATGGAGTATATACTACAATATAAGATTAATGTCCTTCATAGGACATATCATATGGCTACATACAATAAGCCTTCTAACTTACATGTTTCTGAAGTGCAAAAATGGAAGCAGCGATTTTTTGTAAACAAACTGCCACAGTGAATTAAAACTTCCCATGGCTAGTAAGCCAGCCTAGGCACATGCACCATATGCCACAACCGGGTAATCTGTGTGCTGCTTTCATTCCCCGGAAGAGGAGCAGCAAAGTGATTTTCAAGCCCATCAATATAGGGTTAGTAATCTATATAAACATATTACTGCATTACTACACTGTAATTGTACAAAGATATCTCAGTACATCTGAACATAGGATTTTAATTTCCCGGATCAATTACACTGACTTCCCACATGGAATTTGCACCAATTTTTACTATCAGTACTCTAGTATGAACAGACAAGTAATGTCTATGGAGCTACTAAAATCCTAGTTGTGAATTCTTTTGCTGGGTCATGTGATCCATACACGAACACACGCACGCACGCACACACGCAAGCACGCAAGCACAGACACACAAGTATTGAGATAAGCATGAGCATTCTCAAAGATTTCTAGATTTATTCCCATTGTTGATGGAATGGTATGACATATATACTGTGCCACTATGATTTTATTTGTAATTTGTGTACAAAGAGATAGCTCCAAGGAGTCAATTACTATTTTCATCTCTCTATCATTTTTTTACATGATTTTTTATTAATACTTGTATTGTTAATAACATCTGAAACGATGATAATGCAATAACATAAGAATACTGATATTAGTTGAAAATGCAAGAAATATGAAAATCAAGCCAAATCAGTTAGGTCTTAGACTCAATGGCGACTAAGTGCTTGCTGAGCCATCAATGTATTAACAAAATACACAAAGCATTACTACAATGAACAATACATGTACCCAGTGCCAATGGATTAATTAAACATATATAAAGACCTGGGTGATAAGTACTATCTTCACACACCTGAGAAGAAGTTGCAAGACTGTGGCACTTGGTGATGGAGGAACACCAGTTGATGCAGTACACAGAGTTGATGACTGACTTGAGGCTTGTGTTCCACTGCCAACTTTCACACTTCCACTACTTACACCAACACCTACTACACCCAGAGCCTGTGTAACTGATGGCCTGTAAAATAAAAATATTAATTTAAACAAGAGGCTTGGAATACTTCTTTATGACAAAAATAATCATAAAAAAAAATCAATTCAAGAAATAAAAGCATTAGGTTCTATAACTGAGACAGAATTATTATTTCTTTATTACACTTAGGTATTTACAGTTGGTATATATACAAATGTAAGTTACATACAATCATATATATATAAATATATATACACATGTAAATAGATATAGATATAATATATATCAATATAATATATATATCCATATATATACATATAACATACATATAATATTTTATGTATGTATATACATGTATATATGTGGGTATATATATTATACTGATATATATTATATCAATATCTATTCATATTTATATAATATATATATATATATAAATATACATATACATATATATAGATATTTTACAAATACATATACATAATACAAATATAAACAAATGTTATATATACATACATACACACATATACATGCATAAATATAAAAACATATATGTGCATATCCATATAAAACAATAATATATTATATATATAATATATATATATATATATATATATCATATATATATATATCATATACATATAATATATATATATCATATATATATATATATCATATATATATATATATATATTATATATATATATATTATATATATATATTATGTATACATATATATGTATATATATATATATATATATATATATATATATAATATATATATATATATATATATATAAATATATACTAATATTTTATATATATATATTATAATATATATATATATATATATATATATATATATATTATATATATATTATATTATATATTATATTATATATATATATATATATATATATATATATATATATATATATATAAATATATATATATATATATATATATATGATATATATATTTACTTATATAATAATATATATATATAATATATATAAATATATATACATATATTTATATCTGTATATATTTATAAATGATATATATATAATAAAATAAATATAATATAATATATATATATTATATAATATATATATATATTATATATTAATATATATATTGTACTTATATATACATATATATATCAGAATATATACAATATATTATATATATATATTTATTATATATATATATAGTATATATATATATATATATATATATATATATATATATATATATATATATATATATATATATATTTATATATATATTATATATATTTATATATATATTATA
>NW_023658838.1:20000-22791 GCF_015228065.2 Penaeus monodon | reverse complement strand
AAAGCAGGATGAGAGAGAGAGAAGAGAGAGAAATTTGTGGTTTGTGTGTGTGCGTGTAAATAGACTTTTATATTTACATATATATATACATAATCATTTTTATATATATATATATATATATATATATATATATATATGCATGCATGCATGCATGTATGTATATGTATGATGTATGTATGTATGTATGTATGTATGTATGTATGTATGTATGTATGTATATGCATGGTGTGTATACACACACCACAACACACCACACACAACACCACACACACAATAAGATAATATATATATATATATATATATATATATGATATAATATATATATATATATGTATATATATATATATATGATATATATATGCATGCATGCATGCATGTATGTAGTATGTATGTATGTTGTATGTATGAGTATGTATGTATGTATGTATGTATGTATATGCTTGTGTGTGTATACACACACACACACACATACACACACACACACACACACACACACACACACACACACATATATATATATATATATAATATATATATATATATAGTATATATATATATATATATATGTATATACATATTTAATATTATATATATATATATATATATATATATATATATATATATATATAATGATAACAGCGATCACGAGAATATAGTAGTAATGATAAAAATGATAATAATGATGATGATAATAATAATAATAACAATAACAGCAACAACAACAACAACAAACAACAACAAGAACAACAACAACAACAACAGCAAGAACAACAACAGCAACAACAAGAACACCAAAACGATAATGATAATAAATACTAATAGTAATAATAATAATTATTATTATAGTAATAATACGATAGTAATGATAATATAATTATTATTATCATGGTGATAACAATGATAACAGTATGAGAGTAAGAATAACAAAAATAATAATTATGATATATGATAAGAAAAAAAACTGTGATAGTAATAATCATAATGATTATAGTAATAATAATATGAAAAGGATAATAACAACAATAACAATAACAACAACACTAATAATAATAATTCTAATAATTATAATAATAATGCTAATATTGATATTGATAATAATACCAATATTAATAATGATAATTATAATAGTAATGCTAATAATGATAATGATCATAATACCAATATTGATAATGTAAATAATTATATAAATATTCATGGTAATCATAATGATAATCATAAGAAGAAGAAGAAAATATATTATCATATAGATAAGGATAATAATAGTAATAACATTAAAAATAAAGATATTGTTATCAATGTTCATAATAATATAATAATAATAATAATAATAGTAATAATAGTAATAATAGTAATAATAATAATAATAATAATAAAAATTTTAAAAATTTTTAAATAATAAAAATAATAAAAAAATAAAAAAATTAATAAAATAATAATAATAAATAATAATTAATAATAATAAATAATAATAATTTTCAATAAAAAAATAATAATAATCATAATTATAACGGAACAAAAAATAATATTTTCATAATAGTAATTAATGATATTTCATAATAGTAAAAATGTTTAAAAATTTACTGCTTTATCACTGTTTTTAGCAGTAATAGTCGTAGTATTAGTATATAATAATAATAATAATAATAATAATAATAATAATAATAATATAATAAAATAATAAACATAATAACAGAAAATAGAAATAGTGATAAAATAATAATAATAATAATAATATAATAATAATATTAAAATAAAAAATAATATTAATATAATGATATTATAAATAAAATAATAATAAATATAATAAAAATAAATAAATAATAATAATAAAAATAAAAATAATTAATAATTATTTATTATTATTTATTAATTATTTTATTTTTATTTTATCTTTATATTATCATTATTTTATTATTTTTATTATTAATAAGTAATTTAAAGAAAAATTTTTTTACCCCCGGGTTATGTCAGGCGGGGGTAATCATGTACATTTTTTACTATATTGACATTCAGTAGTCTGAAAACTATTTAATTTGTACAGGAAAACGAAATAGAATCTTACTCTACAAAAATTATTATTTTTCATATGCTTTGCCAGGTTTTTGATAACACGATTTTTTTCGGTATTTTAACTAGTTTTTAGTTAGTCAGTATTTTCCCCAAATGATCAATAAAATGAATTTTAAAAGGTTTTTTATACCCTTTTGGGGGGCTGAAAGGTGTATAAGCATTCCCAATATAGTGTCAGTTTTCTTTGTTTTTTTTTAGAGTTTTATCTAGATTCATCTACATTTTGCCCGGCAGTTCCCAGTACATTTGTACCTAAACGTTTTCTGCGTAACCACATAACGTTGTTTTGATTGGGTGCCCCCATAGGGGGCGTTTTAAACTGTCGCAGCCTTAGGGTACATTTTCGGGCCCTTTGATGTTAATCAGATTACATTCTTTTTTAGAATTTTTCAAATATGTGAACCCCTGAAAGGGTCCGGGTCATGTTAAGTATCTTGCTGGGCTTCTTTCGCCCTTTTTTTACGTGGTCGTCTTGCGTTGCCCACTGAGATGGGTTCCCCTAAATTGAATGTTGAAATTAGCTCGTTTCATAGATTATTACGCTTAAAGAATCCAATTTCCTCACGAACCCCTTTTAAAAAATTTTGCGTCCCAAAACAAAGAAATTCCGCCCCAAAATTAGAATTTCCTTGCCCAGGAGATACCCCGCCGTCCTTTGTGTATGCTGCCCCCCTTTTGTATTCTCATATTTAAATTATGTTTGCTTGATCCCGACGACGGG
>NW_023658838.1:2500-15000 GCF_015228065.2 Penaeus monodon | reverse complement strand
ACTCTTTTACACCCACCTAGTTCTTACCTGCACCCATGGCCTGTCCCTCCTATACCCCCCCTACCCCCAAACCATTTCAAAATACTGTATACACCCCTTTCCTCACTTGTAAGAATACCTGTATGTCCTCTTTTCTGTCCTCCACTATCATCCTTAAGCCCCTGCAGGGTCAGTCCCTCTCCATTCCATCCCCTGACTTTCTTGATGGGTGTCTCAGACCATCACCCGTCATTTTCTATGCTACACACATGCCCTACCGCAGACCAATTATAACCTTCCACCTTGTTCACGTGCTCTCATGTCTAGTATCAACATACACTCCCAATGCCTTTTGATGAGATTCCTCTTTCACCATATCCCTTTGTCCTGTCTTTAACAGATGTGTTACTCCTACACTTCCTGTGAGAACCCTTTTAAACTTACATTGACAAAATTTATGTAACACTACTAAGATCAAGCTTTCGGTTACTTTGGCTACCCTGTCTACATCACACTTTTTGGCATCTATCATAAGGCCGCCCTTCATTGCCTCAGTGAATGGATGGAACAAGGTAACAAATAACCATCCTCCCCCCCACCACCTGAGAGACTGGTTTAGACTTGGCCAAATGATTGTAAATGGCACTGACAGTAGCTATAGATGAGCTCTCTACCATTCAGATCAAGCAGTCGATGTTCCATGGCAACTTAACATCTAGCTTCATAGCACAAGCATGAGAGAGACCTGCCACCTACCAGCAGCCACAGGCCTTGCCACGGTAAATATTCCACCATTATAGCATTATAGATATTACAGACGGCTCGAGGACGAGCCCTGTACATGGCCGAGCGAAATACACATCATCCGGAAAGTGGCGCTCCACACATCTGTGCCTGGCTTACCACGGGCTGCGCCTTTCTGTTGCAGCCCTCCTGAGTCTACCTTATCATAGGAAGCAGCCACTTCACACCTTCCACACCTGAGCCTGGTTTACCCAAGGACCATCCAGGTGACCTAACATATCCCCCTTGAGCAAGCCCAGTGACTCACCCTCCTTGTTACAGCCGGATTAATCTGACACTCCAGCCTGTGGAAACTAGCGCCCACCCAGGGAAGAGCCGCTGAAGAAAAAGGGGACATTCTCCATACCTCGGCAGAAGTCCAGCCTGCATCCACTCACTTTAAAGCGAATAAAGCCAAAAGCCAAGGCCTCTTTCATTAAGTCCATCTCTTGTGTTGTTCACATGGGCTTGACAAGATGTGTCAACTAGTGGGATAAATGTCCAAGCAATCGACCTGAAGATCATCACCAATACCTCTCCTGCTATTTGTTTATCCAACAACAATTTTCACTACAGATTCCACAATTCCCTCGTTGAGATTACCCGCCTTTACCCTCCCGCAAGCCTCTCCGATATCAGCGTTGATATTACAACCTTAAACCCGGCCCCTCTTGTGCATATGTATGACCGAAGTTTATTTCTTGGAAGTTGCTATTTTTACGATACTGCACGTGTGCAGTTTGGAATTCTCGTACATACGACTGACTTGTGAGGAGCCGTCTTCTTATCTCCTGCCGTGAATACATGGAGATTCTTTGTCTTGCTCGGGGCGGGGGTGGGGTCGCAGGGAGCGCAGTTCCCTGCGTTAGACAATATAGTCATAATAGATGGATGGTTGTGCATCTATTTGAGGTTACTGGTGTCTTATCTCTTTGGGGAGTGTTTGTTGTGGGTGTGAGTGCCCACAGGTATGGGTTGAGTGTTGATGCTGAAGTCGGAGGTGAACGGGGGAGCCGGCAGGCTTTCCAGTCGGCTAAGGACTGGCAGTCCCTGCTGTTGTCTGCTCTACTAGAGGATCGGGGAATGCTGATCTCATTTCAGGCTCTGCTGCTAAGTATACGATTGAGGGTAAGTGAGCAGGGAACGAGGGGAGCCCGCTGTCCAATGAGTGTGGACATGGCTGTGGACCTGATGTGACCCAACCTGGGAAGTATGCTGAACTTCACTTTGCAGGTCGTACTGCTACAGGTACTCCCCTTCCAGAGAGTAGCAAAGCGAGCGAGCGAAATATCATAACGTATCACTCCGGTGGTCACCAGTATAGTAGATGGATGGTTGTGCATCTACTATTTGAGTTACTGGTGTCTTATCTCTTTGGGAAGTGTTTGTTGTGGTGTGAGTGCCCACAGGTATGGCTGGATGTTGATGGTGAAGTCGGAGATCAATGGGGTAGCCGGCATGCTCCCCAGTGAGCTAAAGGACTGGCAGTCCTTTTGGTGCTGCTGCTGTTGTCTTGTTCTGCTGGAGGAATGGAATGCCTGATCTCGTTTCAAGCTCTGCGGCTTAAGTACACAAGTGCTGTGTAAGTGCACAGGGAACGAGGGAGCTCACTGTCCAATGAGCACAGACATGGCTGTGGACCTGATGTGACCCAACCTGGGAAACTATGCTGAACTTCAGGTTGCGGGGTCGTGCTGCTACATAGTTACTCAATCTCTACCATGATTATGGCAGACTTCGAGAATTCCCTAGCCCTTGGCTAGGAGAAGATAGTCTAGGATGGGGTGCATAATAGGAGAAAATAATAGGCTAGGTCTAGGGGGAAAAGGGATAGGCCATTAAAACCCTATACTTTTTTCGCATAATGGCGTAGATCAACAGCTATTTTAGCAGACTCGAATGCAAGCAAAATAGTGACGAGCAATAAACAAGTTTCAAAACAAATAATAATTAAGTTATAAGAAATAAAAAACAAAAGAAAATAGGAAAAAAAAAAAAACAGATTCAATTATATTTTTGTCATTTCCAATGGAAACAAACAACGTAATCAACCGAACCAAAGTAATAGAAATCGAACCAATCTAGTATCATCCCGAGAAGCGTTGGTGATCTTTCTCTAAATTCACCGATAAACCAACCCCTGTAATCCCAACCCCAAAGGTGTATTAATATTCTGACCAGGATGTTGCACAGCCTGTATTGAAAGATATGGTTCAACCTACTACTGAGTCAACCCACCAAAATGTTTAGTTTGCAACAATATGTAGATAAATGTACTTTTATTACTTGTATTGTACTACTGTTTATTTTCCTCATATTTCCTTTCTGTGATGAACTCATCGAAACCCTTAAATTCACTTTTTTTTTTTTTTTTTTTTTACAGGTTGTGACAGTACCAAGGAGAAGAGTGATTTGACATCGCATAGCATTAGAATTGCAGGCAAAAGGCCTTTTCCCTAATGCAAGGAATATGAAAACAAAGTATCATCTACTTGCTTCTACTCTCAGACATTCGGTATTGCCATGGGCTCTCCCCTCTCTCCAGTCCTGGCAAACCTGTTCATGGAATTCTTCGAGTCTGAGCTTCTTCCTTCCATCTCCCTTCGACCGTCGGTCTGGCTGAGGTATGTCGACGACGTCTTTGCTCTCTGGCCTCATGACCCTGCCCTGTTCCCTCTCTGGCCTCATGACCCTCCCTGTTGCAGCTGAACTCTCCTTCCCCCCTTAACGGAAGCCGCCTTCCTGCAGTGGGGGGCTTGAGGTCCCAATGATCTGGTGAGCCGGACCAGAGGGTTACCCATACTGGAGAGGGTCACCAGTGAGGGATGAGACAAAATGGCTTCCTGGTGCACCAAGGCCTAAGAGAGGGGATGGTGCACCCACCCCTGGTTCATTCCATCTTGGACCAGGGAGAACTCTCCCACATGTGTTTGCCGTGCGTGACATCCCGTATTACCAGGAGACAGGAGTCCTGGAGTTTGAGCGATGTGCACGCTGCGCCCTGCAGCTAGCAACACACCTCTTTGGTCCTTTATTCTGGTTAGACGGGTGGCTTGATCAAGGTCCGGTCAAGTCAGTTGGCTGGTCCAATATGGCTAGGGTCAAGCAGACACTGTTCAGTCGGTAACACATAGGTCCCACGACTGCCATTAGTACTGTAATAGTGGCTGCGTATATTTCCTCATTAACCCTGTGGCTGTTGGGAGATTTGAGCCCCAACTATAGCTTCCCCTCATGGGTGGGGGGGGGGGTGGGGAAAATGAAGACTTCTAATTTTGTATGAGTACTACAAATTTACAAAGATCTAGCTCTCTCCCTGACGACCTATGCAATCCCCCAACAATTCCTTCTGGAACATCACATGTCACTCTGGAACCTTTCCAGCTTCCAAAGGGCAAGAATGGGAATCGTAATGATTCCCGGGCTCCCAAACCAAGTAAGAAGGGGAAAAGTCCTCCTCAATCCACTAAGGAAATCTTACTGGTAAATATGAAAGCATTCATATAGTAAGTACCTAGTAGTGAAGACCATTGATGTGTATCAATCATGGATCTTGATATTTTGAAGTACATCGAAAAATTGTTGAAGTATGTCAGCATGATCCTCGCATCACCCCACAGCGAGATGGTAGCCTGATATTTGAGGTTTTGTCACCAGATGAGAGTGATCGTCTGCGTGCAATATGCGACATTCCTGGGGCTCAAGTTTCATGTTCTACTCACAAAACCCTCAATCAGTGTAAAGGAAATTGTCTTTTCCCGAGACCTGATGAGGTATTCTGAGGAGAAATTGTTAGAAGAACTAGAGAACTTTAATGTAGTGGTAGTAAAATGTTTTAAGAAGAAAGTTGATGGTTTGGAACAGTCGACACCAGCTCTTCTTCTAACTTTTAACACATTAGTCCATCCAGAATTGGTTAAGTTAGCATAGTACCACCTCAAGGTAAAGCCATATGTGCCCAACCCTATGCGGTGGTTCCACTGCCAGGGTTATGGGCATGGGGCCAACTCTTGCCGTTTTAAAGAAAATGGACAACCAAGAATATGTGTAAAGTGTGTACAACAGGTCATCAAGGAGAGGGACAACTGTCCAGGTCCAATATGCTTTTACCACTGCAAAGGTATAAATTTGAAAAGGAAGTATTGGTAATAAGGAGCAAGGAGAAAGTTAGTTTTCCAGAGGCAAAGTGACGTGCCCGTGAGCTGTTTGCACAGCAGGTAGGTCCTTTGCTTCGGTTCTAGCCCATCCTCCTTCCCAACAACCCTTGCCCTCCAATGCTTCTTACAGCACACACTCTACCACTTCCTCTAAACCTCAGTCCCAAATTGCTGACACCGCGTCTGGTGAGTTGTTCTACCAGAAATGGAGTAGGAGTGAGGGTCTATTGAGGAGACTTCTCCTCCTAAAGTAAGGTCTTTGGAGTCATCATTTAGGCTCCAGAGGCCTCATCGATGACAGCTCCAGCTGCCACCACATCCACAGGGGCCTCTGCTGCTAGACAGAATGCCCCTGAAGTAAAGGCTCAGGCTCGCCCTTTGCCCAGGCCAAGGAATCCTGAACCTGTCGAAAAGATTGCAGCTGCCACAACATCCACAGGGGCCTCCGCTGCTAGACAGAATGCCCCTGAAACAAAGGTTCAGCTCCGTCCTTTGCCCAGGCAAAGAAATCCTGAACCTGTCCAAGGGAAACCTGTGGAAACTAGTTCCACAGGTAAACAACCACTAAAAAGGTACTCCCAGTATCCTGGAAAGGGACAGCCTATAGGTGTGAGGCAAACCTTGACCACAGGTGCTGCCAAACACCTTATGAAGAAATAATATAAAGAACTGGATACCCTAATCCAAAGGAACTGTCAGGGAATTCATACAAAATGGGAAGAACTGCAACATCTGATAGCTTCATGTAATAACCCAGTTTGTGTATGCCTACAAGAGATTAAGACCAGGGAAAATTGTCCCATTTTCCTAAGAGGATTCCAAGTTCAAGCCCATTATGGAACCTTTGACAATGGACCTCATGGAGGAGTAATAGTAATGGTGCGTCAAGATATTCCCTTCCAGGCCATCCACCTGCAGACAACACTGCAGGTGAAGGCTGTGAGAATAGGCTTGACACGACCTTACACTGTTTCATCCATCTACCTTCCTCCACATAATCTGAACATTAATGATTTGGAAGATCTACTTGGGCAGTTGCCACATCCATTTCTACTCTTGGGAGATTTCAATGGTCGGCATCACCTCTGGGGAGACACTTTGTGCAACCCTCGAGGAAGGGCCTTGGAGTCCTGGTTCTTAAGGGTAGATGCAGTTTTACTGAACAGTGATTGATTGATTATTTAAAATTATCTGCCGTGTCAACAGCTAAGGTCATTAGCGGCGAATACCTTGTTAACTAGAAATATTAAAATGTTTAAAACAAATAAAAAATAAATAGATTAAAAATCATAGCATAAATATATGCTCTAAGTGCATAAAATTATTGCATAAACATTATGCATAATTAAATTTTATTCAAAATATTAGTCTCCCCAAGGAAATTAATTAGACCCTCTATGTCACAATCTTCCCCCAATACATTTTTCAGTGTATATGGGGGGGACAAGTACATACGTCTTTGGTCTGAGAATGTTGCACATCTTCCGCTACATGTGCAATCGTTAATGGCTCTTGGCATCTTCACAAAGTGCTTCATTTTTAGCCATCATTGGCCATGAGTCAGTCTTGTGTGCCGATTCTTAGTCTTGTTTAATACAACTTCCACTTTCGGTTGGGATGGATGCTAGTCACTCAACTGCCAAGGTCATCTCTAATGTCTCGCAGTTTGTTTCTGAAGATATGCCTCCACTGTTCCCTCCATTTTTCACGAAGACAACTTCTGATGCTGGGTTTCAGGTCGGTGTGTGGGAGAGGAAAACGAGCATCACAAGGCTGAGCGGCAGCTGCCTTGGCCTTCTGATCAGCTCGCTCATTCCCACTGATACCAACATGTGCTGGCACCCAACATAGTTATCTTTTTACGTGTTGACATCAGTGCAAGCCAATCTTGAACCTCCCTCACTACTGGATGTGATGAGCTTTTGAGTGCTTGCAAGGCACTACGAGAGTCGGAATATATCACAACAGAATGGTTCGTAAGATCTCTAGTCATCTTAACTGCTGTAAGGATGGCATGTAACCCTGCAGTGAAGATCGAGGCTGCTAGAGAAAGACTGCCAGATGCAGTCTTCCTTCTGCTCACTACTGCAAAACCAACGCCATTTTCAGATTTCGAACCATCTGTATAAATTACATCTGATCCCCCGGTATTTAGAAATGTGCTGAAGAAATTTCTCTCGGACTTCTGCTTTGGATCTCTCCCCTTTCCCAATTCCGACCAAATCCAGCTCAACTTGATTAGTCCAAGGCGGAAATTGGGGAATTCCAACAGCCAGAACCTTAGAGAGATTTAAATTAAGATCTTCCACAAGATTCCTCATTCTCCTACCATAGGATTGGCTATCCTCAAGGGGGTTGAAAACCAATTTGGATGTAGGAGATCCTTGAATCCTTTGTAGTCTCGTGTTGTAAATCAGGTTCATGTATTCTGTGTGTAATGAAAGAGGTGGTTCTCCACTCTCAGCATACAGGGACTCCACAGGTGAAGACCTGAAAGCCCCAGTACAGATTCTGAAATCTTCATTATGAAACGAGTCTAACATCCGTAGAACAGTGGGAGTTGCAGATGAATAAGCTCACATCCATAATCAAGCTTACTATGAATAAGCGCTCGGTAAAGCCGTAGAAGCATTTGCGGTCTGCCCCCCCAAGATAGATGTGAAAGAACCAGCAAAATACTAAGTTCTTTTGTAGCCTCTACTTTCAACTGTTTGATGTGAGGCACACATGTAAACCTTGAGTCAAAAATTAGACCCAAGTACTTCACCTCTTGGACAAATTGCAGTGGATTTGCTCCTAAATAGAGGGAAGGATGGAATTTTCCTCATTTGTGGAAATGCATAGCCATGGTCTTGCTTAGGGAAAATTTGAACCCATGATATGTTGTCCACTGTACAACCTGATTTATTGCAGCCTGCATGTGTCCTTGCACATCCTGTAAGCTTCCTCCTGAGCAGTACAGTGTAAAGTCATCCACATACAGATTTCATGAGACAGAGCTTGGAACAACCTTTACAATGTCACTTATAGCAATGGCAAACAGGGTCACACTAAGACACTCCCTTGTGGGACCCTTCCAGCTGATCTTCCAGGTTAGAGAAAACTGTTTCCTACCCGAACTTTAAATTTCCTGTTAGCAAGGAAGTTTTGTATGAAGGTAGGTAATGCTCCTCTTAAACCAATGTCATACAACTTCTTTAGTATGCCATGCTTCCAAGTAGTATCATAAGCCTTTTAAGGTCAAAGAAGACTGCTAACATGTGACGTCGCTGTATGAAGGAATTCTGTATAGCAGTTTCCATCCTTACAAGTGCATCTGTGGTCGATCTCAATCTTCTAAAACCATATTGATATGGAGTCAGCACGTTTTCCTTTCTAGCACCCCTGTAAACCTGAAGTTTACTTTTTTCTCCTCAGCTTGCAGATGCAGCTGGTGGGGGAAATTGCGTAATTTCCTGGTGGAAGCTCCTTCCAGGGGTAGGGACGGGAATGTTTATAGATTTTCCCATGTGGAGGGCACTGTACCCTCCCTATATCCTATTAAATAGCCCAAAAAGACTTCTGGGAGCTCTCTGGAAAGTGAAAATTCTTTTGGTATGGAAATCGTCACTTCCGGGGGCAGTTTTAGCAGAGCTGCAAAGCAGAGTCCATTCCCCTGCAAAAACAGTGTAAGGTATTCAAGCCTATTTCCCCCTTTCACCTGCAGTTTGCGAGGTGGATGGCCGAAAAGGAATACCCTGGACGTACCTTACTGCTACTCCTCAATAGGCCCATTTCAAAAGTCCCATAAGGGTTTAAAATTTGGAAACCCTCGGGGAAAATTGGATGTTTTTCCCCCTGGTCATAATTTTTTGAGCTACACAAACGGGGTTACATGAAGCTTCAATTTTTGCATTTCTTCCCATTTTGCATAAATTCCCTGACAGTTCATTGTTGGGGTGTCCATTTCTTTAAACTATTTTTTTCATAATTTGGTTTGGCGCCCCTGGGGTCAAAGGTTTCCTACACCTTTGGCTTTTTTTTTCCCGGACTTGGGTGCTTCCCTGGGGAACTATTTTCCACAGGCTTCCTTTTGAAGGTCAGGTTCCTTTCCCTGGGAAAAGGGAAAACCCCGAGCCTTTGCTTAGGGGTTTCTGCCTAGCAGCGGGGCCCCCTGTGGATATGGTGGCAGTGGGGCTGTCACCTTTGAGGCCTCTGGAGCCTACCTGATGGCTCCAAAGACCTTACTTTGGGGGGAGGAGTCTCCTAAATAGACCCCCACTCCTACTCCGTTTCTGTGGAATTCACCAGGGCAGTTTCAGAAATGGGGATGGGGTTTAAAAAAAGTGGCAGAGTGTGTGGTGTAAGAACCATTGGAGGGGAAGGGGTTTTGGGGAGAGCCCGAACGAAACAAAGGGTTTTCCCGGCTGGCAAAAGCACACGGGCATGTCGCTTTGCCCCTGGAAAACTAACTCTCTCCTTGCCTTAATCAAACTTTTTCAAATTTGTACCTTTTTCACTCTTTTAAGAAGCTTCATGAAATTTTTTGCAGTGGGAAAGCATTGGACCCGGACGTTTTCATCTCCTTGAGACATGCGTACCCCACTTTTCACATATTCTTGGTTGTTTATTTTCCCTTTAAAAAGGGAAGAATGGGTCCATGCCCATAACCTGGCGTGGAACCAGATAGGTTTGGCACATATGGCTTTTTCCTTGAGGTGGGGACCATGCCGTTTAAATGATTCTGGAAGGGCCCAAGTATAAAAGTTAGAAGGAGAGTGGGGTGATTTTTTCCAAAAAGTCAAATTTTTTAAAACGTTTTTTCTGCCCTACATTAAAATCTCTAGTTCCTGTAACAGTTTTTCCTCAGAAAACCTCATCGGTCTCGGTCATCAGGTCCCCTTTATTGGTGCAAAACCTCAACTACAGGCTACCCTTCGCTGTGGGGTGATGCGAGGATCACGTTGACTACCCCAAATATTTTCCTATGATACACCTCAAAGGTCTTCACTATAGGTACTTTCTATTGAAAACTCTCATTTACCAGGTAAGATTTTCCCTTTGTGGATTTAGGAGGACTTTTTTCCCCTTTTTACCTGGTTTTGGGAGCCCGGGAAACATTTCGATTCCCCTTCTTGCCCCTTTTGGGAACTGGAAAGGCTCCAGAGTGACAAAGTGATGTTCCAGAGGGAATGGTCGGGGGATTGCGTTTGGTGTCAGGGAGAGAGCTAGACTTTGTAAATTTGAATCTACAAATTAGAATTCTTCATTTCCTCGCCCCCCCCCCCACCATGGAGTCCAATGAGGGGGAAACTATGTTGGGCTCAAAATCTCCCCAAAGCCACAGGGGGAAAAGGAAAAAATACGCAGCCACTGTTACAGTACGATGGGATCGCGGGACCTATGCGTGCCGCTGAATAGTACCTGCTTGACCCCAGCCATTTTTGACAGCCGATTGACTTGACTGGGCCTTGATCAAGCCACCCGTCTAACCAGAATAAAGGACCAAAGAGGTGTGTTGCTAGCTGCAGGGCGCAGCGTGCAGCATCGCTCAACCTCCAGGACTCCTGTCTCCTGGTAATACGGGATGCCAACACACACGTGGGAGAGTTCTCCCTGGTCCAAGATGAGATGAACCAGGGGTGGGTGCACCATCCCCTCTCATAGGCCTTGGTGCACCAGGAAGCCATTTTGTCTCATCCCTCACTGGTGACCCCTCCATTATGGGTAACCCTCTGGTCCAGCTCACCAGATCATTGGGACCTCAAGCCCCCCCACCACGGCAAGGTGGCTTCCGTTAGGGGGGTACTGAACAGTGACACTCCCACACATTTCCAAATTCAAACTGGGACATTCTCCAATATAGACCTATCAACAGGCTCACCTGATTCTCAGTTGAACTTCACTTGGCAGGTAATGGAAGACTTGCATAGAAGTGACCACTTTCCAATACTTTGGGAGGAGGTGAATGGTATTCCATCCACATGGAGAGAAGCTATAATCATTCCTGTTCCTAAACCTGGCAAAGATGCTTCCACACCAGGAAATTACAGACCAATTTCCCTCACCAGCTGCATCTGCAAGCTGATGGAGAAAATGGTCAGCTTCAGGTTGACATGGCTGTTAGAAAAAGAAAACATGTTAACCCCATATCAATATGGCTTTAGAAAATTAAGATCGACCACAGATGCACTTGTGAGGATGGAAACTGCTATACAGAATTCCCTCGCACAGCGACGTCACATGATAGCAGTCTTCTTTGACCTTGAAAAGGCTTACGATACTACTTGGAAGCATGACATACTCACGAATCTGTATGACATTGGTTTAAGAGGAGCATTACCTACCGTCATACGAAGCTTCCTTGCTGACAGGAAGTTTAGAGTTTGGGTAGGAAACAGTTTCTCTAACCTGGAAGATCAGCTGGAAGGGGTCCCACAAGGGAGTGTCTTAAGTGTGACCCTGGTTGCCATTGCTATAAATGACATCGTAAAGGTTGTTCCAAGTGCTGTATTATGTAATCTGTATGTGGATGACTTTACACTGTACTGGCTATACATTTCCACAAACGAGGAAAGTTCCATCCTTCCCTATATTTAGGAGCAAACCCATTGCAATTTGTCCAAGAGGTGAAGTACTTGGGTCTAATTTTTGACTCAAGACTTACATGGGTGCCTCACATCAAACAGTTAAAAGTGAAGGCTACAAAAGCACTTAGTATTTTGCGGGTTCTTTCACATTTATCTTGGGGTGCAGACCGCACAATGCTTCTACAGCTTTACCGAGTGCTTATTCATAGTAAGCTTGACTATGGATGTGAAGCTTATTCATCTGCAACTCCTACTGTTCTCCGGATGTTGAACTCGGTTCATAATGAAGCTTTCAGAATCTGTACTGGGGCTTTCAGGTCTTCACCTGTGGAGTCCCTGTATGCTGAGAGTGGAGAACCACCTATTTCATTACACCGCGACTATATGAACCTGATTTACTATACAAGACTACAAAGGATTCCAGGATCTCTTACATCCAGATTGGTTTTCAACCCCCTTGAGGATAGCCGATCCTATGGTAGGGGAATGAGGAATCTTGTAAGAGAACTTAATTTAAGTCTCACTAAGATTTTGGCTGTTGGAATTCTCCAATTCCCCCCTTGGACTAATCAAGTCAAGCTGGATTTGGTCGGAATTGAGAAAGGGGAGAGATCTGAAGCAGAAGTCAGAGAGAGATTTTTTCAGCACATTTCTAAGTACCAAGGATCGGACGCAATATATACAGATGGTTCGAAATCTGAAAATGATGTGGGCTTTGCAGCAGTGAGCAGAAGGAAGACTGCATCTGGCAGTCTTTCTCTAGCAGCCTCGATATTCACTGCAGAGTTACATGCCATCCTTGCAGCAGATGACTAGAGATCTTATGAACCATTCTATTGTGATATATTGTGACTCTCGTACTGCCTTGCAAGCAATAAAGAGCTTAAAACTCATCACATCCAGTAGTGAGGGAGGTTCAAGATTGGCTTGCACTGATGTCAAGACGTAAAAAGATAACTCTGTGTTGGGTGCCAGCGCATGTTGGTGTCAGTGGGAATGAGCGAGCTGATCA